>NW_022306212.1:0-3096 GCF_002776525.5 Piliocolobus tephrosceles | reverse complement strand
GGATGGAGGAAGATCTACCAAGCAAATGGAGAACAAAAAAAAGCAGGGGTTGCAATCCTAGTCTCTGATAAAACAGACTTTAAACCATCAAAGATCAAAAGAGACAAAGAAGGCCATTACATAATGGTAAAGGGATCAATCCAACAGGAAGAGCTAACTATCCTAAATATATATGCACCTAATACAGGAGCACCCAGATTCATAAAGCAAGTCCTTAGAGACTTACAAAGAGACTTAGACTCCCATACAATAATAATGGGAGACTTCCACACCCCACTGTCAACATTAGACAGATCAACGAGATAGAAAGTTAACAAGGATATCCAGGAATTGAACTCATCTCTGCAGCAAGCAGACCTAATAGACAGCTACAGAACTCTCCACCCCAAATCAACAGAATATACATTCTTCTCAGCACCACATCACACTTATTCCAAAATTGACCACATAATTGGAAGTAAAGCACTCCTCAGCAAATGTAAAAGAACAGAAATTATAACAAACTGTCTCTCAGACCACAGTGCAATCAAACTAGAACTCAGGACTAAGAAACTCAATCAAAACCACTCAACTACATGGAAACTGAACAACCTGCTCCTGAATGACTACTGGGTACATAACGAAATGAAGGCAGAAATAAAGATGTTCTTTGAAACCAATGAGAACAAAGATACAACATACCAGAATCTCTGGGACACATTTAAAGCAGTGTGTAGAGGGAAATTTATAGCACTAAATGCCCACAAGAGAAAGCAGGAAAGATCTAAAATTGACACTCTGTAACATCAAAATTTAAAGAACTAGAGAAGCAAGAGCAAACACATTCAAAAGCTAGCAGAAGACAAGAAATAACTAAGATCAGAGCAGAACTGAAGGAGATAGAGACACAAAAAACCCTCCAAAAAATCAATGAATCCAGGAGTTGGTTTTTTTAAAGGTTCAACAAAATTGACAGACCACTAGCAAAACTAATAAAGAAGAAAAGAGAGAAGAATTAAATAGACGCAATAAAAAATGATAAAGGGGATATCACCACTGACCCCACAGAAGTACAAACTACCATCAGAGAATAGTATAAACACCTCTAAGCAAATAAACTAGAAAATCTAGAAGAAATGGATAATTTCCTGGACACTTACACTCTTCCAAGACTAAACCAGGAAGAAGTTGAATCCCTGAATAGACCAATAGCAAGCTCTGAAATTGAGACAATAATTAATAGCCTACCAACCAAAAAAAGTCCAGGACCAGATGGATTCACAGCTGAATTCTACCAGAGGTACAAGGAGGAGCTGGTACCATTCCTTCTGAAACTATTCCAATCAATAGAAAAAGAGGGAATCCTCCCTAACTCATTTTATGAGGCCAGCATCATCCTGATACCAAAGCCTGGCAGAGACACAACAAAAAAAGAGAATTTTAGACCAATCTCCCTGATGAACATCGATGCAAAAATCCTCAATAAAATACTGGCAAACCGGATTCAGCAGCACATCAAAAAGCTTATCCACCATGATCAAGTGGGCTTCATCCCTGGGATGCAAGGCTGGTTCAACATTCGCAAATCAATCAACGTAATCCAGCATATCAACAGAACCAAAGACAAGAACCACATGATTATCTCAATAGATGCAGAAAAGGCTTTTGACAAAATTCAACAGCCCTTCATGCTAAAAACGCTCAACAAATTCGGTATTGATGGAACGTACCTCAAAATAATAAGAGCTATTTATGACAAACCCACAGCTAATATCATACTGAATGGGCAAAAACTGGAAAAATTCCCTTTGAAAACTGGCACAAGACAGGGATGCCCTCTCTCACCACTCCTATTCAACATAGTGTTGGAAGTTCTGGCTAGGGCAATCAGGCAAGAGAAAGAAATCAAGGGTATTCAGTTAGGAAAAGAGGAAGTCAAATTGTCCCTGTTTGCAGATGACATGATTGTGTATTTAGAAAACCCCATCGTCTCAGCCCAAAATCTTCTTAAGCTGATAAGCAACTTCAGCAAAGTCTCAGGATACAAAATTAATGTGCAAAAATCACAAGCATTCTTATACACCAGTAACAGACAAGCAGAGAGCCAAATCAGGAATGAACTTCCATTCACAATTGCTTCAAAGAGAATCAAATACCTAGGAATCCAACTTACAAGGGATGTAAAGGACCTCTTCAAGGAGAACTACAAACCACTGCTCAGTGAAATCAAAGAGGACACAAACAAATGGAAGAACATACCATGCTCATGGATAGGCAGAATCAATATTGTGAAAATGGCCATACTGCCCAAGGTAATTTATAGATTCAATGCCATCCCCATCAAGCTACCAATGAGTTTCTTCACCGAATTGGAAAAAACTGCTTTAAAGTTCATATGGAACCAAAAAAGAGCCCGTATTGCCAAGACAATCCTAAGTCAAAAGGACAAAGCCGGAGGCGTCACGCTACCTGACTTCAAACTATACTACAAGGCTACAGTAACCAAAACAGCATGGTACTGGTACCAAAACAGAGATATAGACCAATGGAACAGAACGGAGCCTTCAGAAATAATGCCACACATCTACAACCATCTGATATTTGACAAACCTGAGAAAAACAAGAAATGGGGAAAGGATTCCCTATTTAATAAATGGTGCTGGGAAAATTGGCTAGCCATAAGTAGAAAGCTGAAACTGGATCCTTTCCTTACTCCTTATACGAAGATTAATTCAAGATGGATTAGAGACTTAAATGTTAGACCTAATACCATAAAAACCCTAGAAGAAAATCTAGGTAGTACCATTCAGGACATAGGCACGGGCAAGGACTTCATGTCTAAAACACCAAAAGCAACGGCAGCAAAAGCCAAAATTGACAAATGGGATCTCATTAAACTAAAGAGCTTCTGCACAGCAAAAGAAACTACCATCAGAGTGAACAGGCAACCTACAGAATGGGAGAAAATTTTTGCAATCTACTCATCTGACAAAGGGCTAATTTCCAGAATCTACAAAGAACTCAAACAAATATACAAGAAAAAAACAAACAACCCCATCCAAAAGTGGGGAAAGGATATGAACAGACATTTCTCAAAAGAAGACATTCATACAGCCA
>NW_022306211.1:0-2094 GCF_002776525.5 Piliocolobus tephrosceles | reverse complement strand
TATAATTCTTTCTGATTGCTTCATTTTCTTAATCCTTATAGTTCTTTTCTGGTGTCAATCATCTCTCAAATTTCTCATAACTAGCATATATATTTTATTAAACTCTCCTTTATTCCCTGGATTTCCTTTTAGTATCTTTTCCAGGCACCTTGACTGATTTCTTTATTTTTTTCTTTAATATTCTTTGTTTTCTTCAAGTAGCTTATGATTCATAGTGATTGATTTGATTTTATGGGTTTAAGTAGAAGGGATATGAGTTTAAGTAGAAGGGATAATCAAACACTATGTGTAAAAAGTTAAGAACTGTTTTTTTAAGTTCACTCAGGGTCTATTAGTGTGCGGCTTGCAGCAAACTTTAGGACAGTCTCTAGCAGCTAAAATAAGGAACAATTTCTTCCGACACTTAAAATATAAGTAAATTTCTTCCATGAATGAAATGACTTCTCTCCTACCTCCCCACTCCATTTCTCAACCTGTCTAGACTTTCCTGAAGCTCTCTCCTTCTTTCTCATTATTCTGTGTGTTAACAAAACCTGACCCTAAGCAAGTAGTTCATATTATTTATGGTACAGCTTTTGGTTTTTAGATTGCCATTGGGTATTAGGGGTTGTAGACAGAAAGTAGGTGGACTCATTTGATCAGCTGGTTAGGATTTTTGTCTTTAATTAATTACTATGATAGCTACTTAGTACTCTCTCTCACGCTTTGTGGATCTCCACTCTTCATTTGTCATATTGGGGTTATAGTTTTTCTGTTCTTACTTATCTGATATTAATTACTTTATAACTTTTCTACATTTTTCAAAAATTTTGGAATTCCTGTCTGTTCCATAAAATTGGAAATTAATCTGGTGTGGTATGCATAAACATACACACTTGTGTATGTGTGTCAAATATGCACACATATGCAGAGGAGTCATAAGAGATCACGGAGAAGAGGACAAGTCAAGTGTATATGCTCAGACTCTCTAATTAGTCCATCTTTACTATGTTTCAGAATTTTGTTTTGTGTACCAGGATATTTGTGATTAGTAATTGAACAGCCAGAATGTTCCTTTATACAATGAAACAAGGAGTTTTGTATTGTATTAAAAAATTAAAAATATAATTGTCACATGTACTCTGTCATCAGTGAAATACCATGAGAATATTTAGGTCTTTTAAAAGCTTGGATGTTCAAACTGCTCCTCTGCAGCAAGAATTTCCCAGCCTTGGCAACCTGTCCTGATTCAACTCTCAGTAGAAATATGTGACAAATATTCTTTTAATTTTTTTTTTGTAAGAGAGACAGGGTTTCACTCTGTTGCCCAGCCTGGAGTGTAGTGGTATGATCACAGCTCACTGCACCTTTAACTCCTGAGCTGAAGTGATCCTCACACCTCAGCATTTGAGTAGCTAGGACTACAGACATATACCACCAAACCCAGATGATTTTTTAAAATTATTTTTTTAGAGATGGGGGTCTCACAGGCTCCATGACAACTCTTCCCTTAAGATTTCCACATTCTTCTTTCTACATCAAAAATGAAAAACAAAACAAAACATAAAGTATACCACTTGAAGTCACTTTCAAAAATTCTAAAGTGTACATCTACCTGTACTGTTTAGAGTTGTCTGTGTCTTAGAGCCTCTTGAAGAGGCAATGTTACAATCTTTACTAAGTTATACAAAGCTCCTGTTATCCCTCCATTAATTTGAGCAATACTTACAGAGCACCTACTATGTGAAGGATACCATCCTGAGCATTGAGATACATGTGTAAAGAGAAGAAAACAAATCAATATTTCTTCCTTTATTAACTTACATTCTAAAGAGTATCTCAAGTATTTTCTCCTCTCATTCACAGTAGAACTAAAGCTAATGCTAAAGGGCCTAATGTTTTAAAAACCGCTAATTTAAGTCATTTGCAACAAACTCAATAACTATAAAGTACATTGGAAATAATATAGAATAATAATTACAGATCTTCTATGTTGATACTTGATGGTATCAGCAGTTAATAAGTTATAAAAGGGTTTAAGTTTCTACTTTTATATTAAGCATGTAAGATAGTTTGTCTAGAAATTTTTGATGGTTTCTCTTATTTTTCCAAATT
>NW_022306209.1:0-4007 GCF_002776525.5 Piliocolobus tephrosceles | reverse complement strand
ACAACACCGACTCCCACCTCCCACGTCCTGAACCAGCCTGTTCCGGGAAATGCTGTGGAGGTAGAGGAGCAGGCCCAAGACATCTAGTGGCATTTCCTGGCAAGGACACTGACCATGCTTGACCATAAAACTAGGGGTCAATTGGTTTTTCAGAGGGACTGTAATTTACTTGTGGCACGCATGGATACTGATTGACCCAGGGAGGGGCACGGAGGAGGCTGAAGGAAAACCCATCGTGACTGCGCCAGGCATTCCCGCACACACCGACATCTTCAGACTCGGGCGACGTCCTAGTCTTACAATCAAACGGAAGCCCAGAGAAACTAGGGAGCTTGTCCAAGACCAGCAACAAGTATGTGAGCAGCTGGCATTCAACTAAGTCCTTCCCTGGATCCATCCGCGCTTCTCCCCGCCCCCACTCCCACCAGCCCGCCATGGCCCACGATAGACACAGCAGGTCTGAACATCTGGCACCCCAAAAGCAGAGTAGGGAGCAGAGCCGGCTTCCCCAGTGGAACTCACATGCAGCCCACTCCCCTTCTTGCCGAATGCCTTGGGACTCTGTGCGGTAAGGTCTGCAGATGTGGCCTCACTCTGCGCCAGGAGAGCCGGGTGGCAGGCAGCGTTTGGGAGAGTGCTCCTCCAGACAGGAGAGAGGCATCTGACAGGACTCGCCGGCTGATCCATGAGACACAGGACACCTGAGAGAAGGGCCGACAAACCCCACAAAGTCACTCCTAGCCTGGAGAGGACAGGGCCATGGCGGGCTCCTCCCAGCCCACGCTTCCGACAGGTCTTGCTGCAGCCTGTGGTGCTCGTCAGGCGCGAGGAAGTTTCCCAGGGCAGGAGCTCTGGTTGCACAGCAAAAGCACGCATGACCACCGACACAGACCACGAGTCCTTCCCAGGTCCTAGGTGTGAAGTGGCTACCCCACTTCACACGCAAGGTTCCATGCACAAATCTATGCGGGGCAGTTCTTAGCCCCAGCTTAGAGATGAGGAAAACGCTGCTGGAAAAGCTAAGTGAGAAAATCAGACTTCAGCACACCTGCCGTCTCCAAGACCCCTACTATTCTATGTGCTAGGGTCTCAAGGGTTGGGTGTGTGGCATTTTAAGTGACTAATCATAGGCGGTTTTCTTCTCTCCTACACTTGTTTAGCCTGAAACGTGCACGTACATGCTCTGCTGCAGGTGCACTGCCGTATGTGGACCAGCAACGCTCTTTCCTGCCTCGGGTTCTCATCTCTGCCTTCCGGAAAGCTCTCGCCTGCTTTACAGCCATGCCAGGTAGGCCTGGTCAGCCGGACAGTCAAATTCCTACAGTGTCAGAGCTAAGTGCTGGCTGAGACTTTAACAGCGAAGACAGCGGAGTAATGGGGATAACCTGAACAAAACTGTATTGTAACGCAGATGAAAGTCTAGAAGCAAAAGCAGCTGACACCCCTAAGAGAGCAGGCCATTGCCTCTCACTATGATGTTAACAGCAGCTTGCTGTTTCCAGTGCCTCCGTGTGCCAGGGTTTCCAGTCAGCGTTTGTCTTTATCTGCTCCTGGGCTACCTGATCAAAGCTCTGCAGAGATCAGGGATATCTAAATTGACCCAGTATCTGCAAGCTGGCTGCTCAGAGGCCGTGGTGTGGAACGGCCACGACATCGCTTAGTCATACGGGGCACAAGCACGTCACTTGCCACTCCTGTCTTTCTATTTCATCAAACCTTCTTTTCTCCTGTATATTGACCATAGCAAAGTCTTTAGCCTTCGAGATGCATTTGAAACATCAACTTGCTTTGTTCAAGAGGTTTAAGACACACTTACGTCTTTCTTGCCACGCTCAACACACTGGTGTTTCTGGAACAAAAGGCTTGGCCTGCCCCAGTGAACATTCACACTGAACATACTGTCGCGAGGCTGCTTGGCCAGCCAGCAGGGGGCAGGAGAGAGCTGCAGGGGCCGCCTGGGGTCCCTGCAAACCCGCCTCACTCCCTCAATCAAGGGCGGTGCCTCCTGCCAATCCAGCGGCTTCCTCCAAGGGGAAGAGGCCTTTTCAGCTGTCACCGCACTGATTTCAGGCGGCTCAGCCAATGGGGCAACAGATTCAACAGAGTCCCATGTTGTTAAATGAAAACTTCTGTTACCAGGCAACCTTAAGGTCAGATTCAACCTAAAATAACCAACAACATTGTTTCCAAACCAACATGCTACTAGTGCCTTATCCTTCAATGCTGCTTAAACACGGAAAAGTATGAGCAAAAGAGCATGGCACTTACTTCTTAAAAAATAACCCCTCTTCCAGGTTCACTTTACCCACATCATAAAGACTTAGAACTGTAGATTCCCTACAGGAACGTGGAATGGGGGTGGATACCCACGCTGACCCAGCCTCCCCCCAGGTCAGTCACCCTCCCACCACGGGGTTTACACCTCTCCAAGCCCTGTCACCTCTTTAAGGAAAGGTTGTGTCTCTGAGCTCTCTTCGCAGGAAGCACCCAAACGGGAGCTAGAGACACAGACACACCCACAACTGCTTTGAAATCCTGAATATATTTAAGGTTTTCATTATTAGTTTTTTAAAACGGTAAGAACAAAGTGAGCCTGGTTTTAACCTCTCTGCCACAATAACACCGTGTACATCTGTCTTTTACTGTTTGTTCCTTCTCCAGCAGCTGCTGCCTGGCTGGCCGACTGCAGAAGAAGAGCCTCTGGTACTCCCGGGAGACCCTCGGTAAAAGCGTGAACACCATGATCACGTCTCAGGAGGCGGCACATGTTAAGGTTGCCCACAGACCGCCATTCCCAATGCCTAGAAGGCACTGAACGGGCCTCATGCTCTTTGCAAATGTCAACCTTCCTAAGCTATGTTGTGTTGAAATTTTTAAACTGCAGTCCACACATACTTCTTTGTTTGTGTCTTGCTTTGATCCTAGACGAATATTTTTACGGAAAATTAAGCTTGCAAGGTTGAAGGGTTTTCTGAAAGTCGACTCCTAATCCTGAAAGGAAAAAAAAAAAATGGGCCAGATGTGGTGCTCACGCGCCTGTAATCCCAGCAGTTTGGGAGGTTGAGGCCAGCAGATTGCTTGAGCCCAGGAGCTTGAGACAAGCCTGGAAAGCATGGCAAGACCCTGTCTCTACTAAAAATACCAAAAAAAAAAAAAAAAAAAAAAAAAAAGAAGAAGAAGAAGAAAAGATGGACTTGGTGACATGTGTCTAGTCCCAGCTACTCAGGAAGCTGAGGTGGGAGGATCACCTGAGCCCAGGAGGTGAAGGCTGCAGTCAGCAAAGATTTGCATCACTGCACTGAAGCTTGGGCGACAGAGGGAAACACCGTCTCAAAAAAACAAAAAGTAAAAACAACTGTATAAATAATCATAGAAGGGAGCTGGCCGGGCGCGGTGGCTCACACCTGTAATCCCAGCACTTTGAGAGGTCAGGGTGGGCAGATCACCTGAGGTCAGGAGCCTGAGGTCAGCCTGGCCAATATGGCAAAACCTCATCTCTAACGAAATTACAAAAATTAGTGGGGCATGGTGGTGGGTGCTTGTAATCCCAGCTACTGGGGAGGCTGAGGCAGGAGAATCCCTTCAACCCGGGAGGCGGAAGTTGCAGTGGGCTGGGATTGCACCAGTGCACTCCAGTCTGGGCAACAAGAGCGAGAGTCCACTTCAAAAATAAAAATAGGCTGGGCGCGGTGGCTCAAGCCTGTAATCCCAGCACTTTGGGAGGCCGAGAAGGGCTGATCACTAGGTCAGGAGATCGAGACCATCCTGGCTAACACGGTGAAACCCCGTCTCTACCAAAAAATACAAAAAACTAGCTGGGCAATGTGGCGGGAGCCTCTAGTCCCAGCTACCGGTAGGTTGAGGCAGGAGAATGGCATAAACCCGGGAGGCGGAGCTTGCAGTGAGCTAAGATCCAGCCACTGCACTCCAGCCTGGGCAACAGAGCCAGACTCCATCTCAAAAATAAATGAATGAATGAATGAATGAATAAATAAATAAATAAATAA
>NW_022306208.1:0-9619 GCF_002776525.5 Piliocolobus tephrosceles | reverse complement strand
CCGAGGTCCCGTCACTGCACTCCAGCCTGGGCAACAGTCAAAAGTTACACGCGAAGGCTGGGCCCTGGCTCCCACCTGTGATCCCAGCACTTTGGGAGGCCAAAGCAGAAGAATGGCTTGAGCTCAGTTTTAGACCAGCCTGGGCAGCATAACAAGACCTCGTCTCTACGTTAAATACAAAAATTAACTGGGCACGGTGGCTTTCTCCTGTAGTCCCAGCTACTCAGGAGGCTGAGGTGGGAAGATTACTTGAGCCCGTGGGTTCCAGACCAGCCTGGAGAACAGTGAGGTCCTTGTGTCTACAAAAAAAAATTTTTAAATACACATGAGTCCGGGTATGGTGGCTCATGCCCGTCATCCCAGCACTTTGGGAGGCCGAGGCGGGCGGATCACCTGAAGTCAGGCATTCGAGACCAGCGTGGCCAACGTGGTGAAACCCCGTCTCTACTACAAATAGAAAAATTACCCAGGCGTGGTGGTGGGCCCTTGTAATCCCAGCTACTCGGAAGGCTGAGGCAGGAAAATGGCTTGAACCAGCAGGCAGAGGTTGCAGTGAGCCGAGATCGTGCCATTGCTCTCCAGCCTGGGGGACGCCACGAGACTCCATCTCAAAAAACAAAAACAAACCCATGCAATTCACACAGTGAGTGGTCTCCTTCGTGGTGGTCTCCAGATGGCTGGACGGACCCCATTCCATGCAGTGCAGTATTTACCAGATTCCTCAGAGCAAGGCTGGGGCTTAGATGTGCCTAACCGTGCCCGGCCCAGGGCTGTGCACACAGTAAGTACTCAATACATGCTTGCGTGTCAGCGTGATTCCTAGGTGAGTGCTCCATGGCTCCGAAAAACACCCAAGCACGATTTTCAATTCCATCCTTCCTTTTCCCAGTGGACCCCACCTCTCAGACCATCAGTCTCTTCCTCTTTTTCTTTTTTTTTTTGAGACGGGGTCTCTGTCGCTCAGGCTGGAGTGCTTTGGCGCGATCTCAGCTCATTGCAAGCTCCGCCTCCCGGGTTTATGCCATTCTCCTGCCTCAGCCTCTGAGTAGCTGGGACTACAGGCGCCCGCCACCGCATCCGGCTAATTTTTTGTATTTTTAGTAGAGACGGGGTTTCACTGTGTTAGCCAGGATGGTCTCAATTTACTGACCTCGTGATCCACCCACCTCAGCCTCCCAAAGTGCTGGGATTACAGGCGTGAGCCACCGCGCCCGGCCCATCAGTCTCTTTTTCTACGATAGCACCTGGCTGGCCCCTCCTCCAGGTGGGAGAAAGGGCACAGGGCCTCAGGTGTCCTCCCTGGCCTTGCTGAGAAGGGTAACCTGAGGTCCGGAGCCCCCAGCAAGCGCCGCTGCGCGTCTTCCTGCTGTGGGTCTGGCCGCACCCAGGGTGGTTTGTGAAGGCAGGCTCCATGGCTCTGGGCTCGAGTCCAGGCTGTGTCCTGGAGTTTCTGCATGACGTCAGGAGAGTCGCACAGCCCCTGTGAGCCTCCGTTTTCCCTTCTGGGACATGGGTCAAAGGAACACGGCCTCGCAGCGTCTCTGTGCACCTGAGTCTCAGCCCACAGCCTTGCACACAGTAGACGCTCACGTTCCCCTTGGTAAGCAAAGGGAAGCGACACGAGCCGGACCAGGAGGGCACACCCTTGCCTGGCGGGCCTTCCCCTCTGTGTGTGTGTGTGTGTGTGTGTTTGGGGGTGGGGGTGACCCTTCTCCGACTTCCGGGGAGAGCAAGGGCGCCGCCGTGTGGCCGCGTCAGCCCTTCGGAAGCGCTGGAACTCCAAACTTCCGCGCTGTATTTTCAGTTCTTGGGCTTTTTATCTGCGGCTTCCTGCCTTCCTCTCTTTTTAATGTTTCTGTTTTTGTTTTTGTTTTGAGACAGAGCCTCGCGCTGTCACCCAGGTTGTAGTGCACTGGCGCGATCTCAGCTCACTGCAACCTCCGCCTCCCGCGTTCAAGTGATTCTCCTGCCTCAGCCTCCTGAGTAGCTGGGATTACAGGTGCCCGCCGCCAGCCTGGCTTTTTTTTTTTTTTTTTAAGTAGAGACGGGGTTTCACCATGTTGGCCAGGCTGGTCTCAAACTCCTGACCTCAAATGATCCACCCGCCTCGGCCTTCCAAAGTGCTAGGATTACAGGCATAAACCATCACGCCCAGCCTTTTTTTGTTGTTGTTGTTGTTGTTTTTTAGAGAGACAAGGTTTCACTGTTTCCCAGGCTGGACGGCAGTGGCTCAATCACAGCTCACTGCAGCCTCGACCTCCCAGGCTCAAATCATCCTCCCACCTCAGTCTCCTGAGTAGCTGCAACCACAAGTGCCCACCTCCATGCCCGTCAACTGCCCAGCTAATCTTTTATTTTTTTGTAGAGATGGAGTCGCGCTATGTGGCCCAGGCTGATCTCGAACTCCTGAGATCCAGTGATCCTCCCACCTCGGCCTCCCCCTCTGCATATAGTAGGTGCTCAATAAAGACCAACCAGATGCAGGAGTGGATGACTTTATTGCTCAGGACTTTATTGCTCGGGTGACCACGACCTGCAGGCCCCAGCGCCCTAGGCCAGGACGCTGTCGATCCAGGCCGCATAGCTCGCCACGCGCGTGTAGATCCCAGGCTTCTTGCGGTTGCCGCAAACTCGCGAGCCCGAGGTGACCACGCCCTCGAGCACGCCCGCGCACACCAGCGGGCCCCCGGAGTCGCCCTGCGGGGACAGAACGGGGCCGTGAGGGGCGGCCCGCGTCCACCACGGCCCCGCACGCCCGACTCCCTCAACTGGCTGCAGCTCCCGCCCCACAATTCTCGCTCCTCCCTCCCGCCTTAATCTGGTCTTCACCGGTCAATATCCCCTGCCACGCCCATCGCATAGGCCTCACCCACAAGCCTCGCCCCTCTAGGCCCGCCCCCAGGCCCTGGCCACACACCCCTGGCCTCAATCTCACCACGTGTTCCCCCTACCCCATCTAGGCCCTTTCCAGGATGGGGTCCCACACCTCATCCCTGCTCTTCCAGGCTTTGACTTACCATGGATCCCACTTCTGCCCTAACGCGTCTCAGTGGCCACCTGCTCTGCTCAAGCCCCACTCACCTCAGGCCACGCCCCTTCCTTAGAGCCCCACCCAATCTTGGCCCTCGCTACCACGCAACCCTCGACTTGTCCTAGGCCTCGGCCCTGCTCAGGATCCCTTCTCTTCCCCGCCGCAGCAGGGATTCCAGTCTGCACCAGCCCAGCCCCTTCAGAGGTTCCCGCCCCTTCCACCCGCTCTGCCCCATCCACGTGCCCCGCCCTTTCCCCACATGCCCCGCCCCTGTACCGCCCACCATTTTTCTCGGACCTGCCTTTTTCCCCGCCCTGCCCCTTCACCGGCCACTCTCTCCCCACAGGTACCGCCCCTTCCTCCAGGCCCCGCCCCTCATGCCCCACCCCGCTTCCTGGCCTCGCCCCCTTGCAGTCCCGCTGTTACTGGACTCCGCCCCCTCCCCGAGGCCCGCCCCCTAACCCCACCCTAAGCCACAGGTCCTTCCACATCCCACCCGTTCCTGCCCATTTTGCCCGCCCTGACCTTTCTTCAGCCCCACCCTCTCCACAGGCCCCGCACTTTCTCCAGGCCCCGCCCTCACAGCCCCCCCCCCTCCCATAGGCCCCGCCCCCTCATCCAGGCCCCGCCCACAGGCCGCCCTCATGCCGCGCCCCGCCCCTTGCCTGGGCCCCGTTCCTACTTGCCCCCCGCTTCCCGCCCCCTCTGCAGGACCTGCCCCCGTCGTGCGGGCCCCGCGTTTCCTCCCAGCCCCGCCCGTTCCTCCTGAAGGCTCACTTTGCAGCTATCCCGGCGATTGCTCTCCGCGCACATCATATGCTCGGTGATGGCGCCGTCGTGGTGCGTGCGCCGGTTGCAGGTGGCGCGGTCCAGCACTGGCAAGAGCACGTGCTGCAGGCGGTCCGGGCGGCGGCCCGCGTGGCTGACTATGCCCCAGCCGGCCACGTCGCAGAGAGTGCCCGGCTCCACGTCGCGGTCCACGCGCTGCCAGGGCAGGGGGCGCACAGCAGGGCCCAGCGTGGCCTTCTCGGACAGCTGGGGATGGAGGCAGACGTCAGGGTTGGGGTGCGGGGGTGCGAGGCCGGGGAGGATGCCACTAGGCTCCGGGAGACGGGAAGGGGGAGGTGGGCATCAGGACAGGGACGGGGGTCTCTGCAGCAGGAGAGATCTAGGTTGGACCCTGGGTGGGGGTGCAGGTGGGGGTGGGGTGGGTGCGAGGGTCCCCAGTGCAGCCGCAGAGGTCGAGGCTGGACCCGGGGTGGGGATGCAGAGGATGGGGGGGCTCCCAGCGCAGCGAGACAGGTCGAGGCTGGACCCGGGGTGAGGGTGCGGGGGTTGTGGGGCGGGGTCCCCATGCAGCAGGAGAGGTCGAGGCTGGACCCTGGACCCGGGGCGGGGTGGAGTGAGGGTGGGCCGGGGGTCCCAGCGCCTCAGGAGGGACTGCGCTACACGGGGCCGACCTGCAGCAGGAGGAGGTCGTGGTCGATGGTGTCCGGCCGGCTGTCCGGGTGGGGCACTGCGCGGAGCACGTCGTACAGGCGCTTGGAGGGCTCCGGCTGCGACAGGGAGTGCGCGCCCAAGAGAACCTGCACCTTCCCGTCGGCCCTGGGGACCAGGCAGAGGCCGTGGTCGGTGCCAGCCGAGGCCCCCCACCCCACCCGGGCTCTTTCCCCGCGCGGCGCGGGCACTCACGCGTCCTCCAGGCAGTGCGCCGCGCTCAGCACCCACTGCTGGGCCACCAGGACGCCGCCGCACAGGTGCTCGCCGTTCACCTGCACCGACGCCATGTAGGGCCGCGCGTGGGCCTCGGCCTCTCTGCCGCCCAGGATCCGACCGCGGGGCTGAGCTGCTGTGGGTGGGCGGGCGTGTGAGGGCCGCGGGGTGGACTCCACCCCCGGGCGAGGCTGCCTGGCGGGATCCCAGCTCTCACTCCCGCAGGCCGCTCCCCCCAAGAATCCCATCTCAGAGCGCTGTTTCCAGCACTTTGGGAAGCCAAAGGGGCGTTGGAGGGGGCGGGGGGCAGATCACGAGGTCAGGAGTTCCAGACCAGCCTGGCCAATATGGTGAAACCCCCGTCTCTACTATAAAAAGAAATACAAAATATTAGCTGGTGTGGCCTATAATCCCAGTTATTCGGGAAACTGAGGCAGGAGAATCGCTTGAACCCGGGAGTCGGAGGTTGCAGTGAGCCGAGATCACACCACTGCACTCCAGCCTGGGCGACAGAGCCAGACTCCCTCTCAAAAAAAAAAAAAAGAAAATGAAGAATTCCATCTCCGCCTTGGGGCCCCTCGGCATTGCAAACTCAGATATGCGTGGGCCAGAATGCCCCAGAGTACAGAACCCACAGTGGGCTGGGGACAGGGGGCAGATCCCAGCTCCCCACCCTGGGCACAATGCCTTCCAGTTGGACATGAGAGAAATGGAGCTGAGCTAACCAGTGCCGGGGCCAGCCCAGTCAGCCAGGCAGAACCGTTTTCCACGCAGACATCCAGACTCTGTCTGCAAGAAAAGCTGATTCCAGAAAGTGCCAATTTCCAATCCGAATCTTCTAGAATTTCTCAGCGTTCAGAGCCTTCCATTGGTGAGGAGAGACACCCCGTTCCTGCCCGCCTGGAGGGGCTGGAGGACCATCCGTGTGACCAAGGGGAGCACCTGGCCCATGCCCCTACAGGCCCCTGCCCCTCACCCCAGGCCCAGGCCCCCTCACCGCAGGCGACCGCTCCTAGGAGGACCAGAACTGCCAGGTGCTCCCAGCTGTGCATGGTGAAGACGCTGTGGCTGAGACACTGACCCAGGCGGGGCTCTTGGCGTGCTTTTATAAGGGTGGAGGGGGCAGGAGTCTCCCAGGGGCCCTGTCCGCTGGGTGGGCAGCGGCCCAGCTGGGGAAAGGGGAACCCGCCCGCCTGGCCTCTGCCCTCCTGGGGACTGGGTTATCCTGCCAGACTCACACCAGAGTCCACAAGTCGCTGGGAGACCCTCTGGCCTCTGTAAGCCTGACGGCCTGCTGGCCCTGGGTGGAGGGCAGTTCCTCAGATGGGTAGGAGGCAGAGAGGAGCACTGCACCCACCCCAGCCCCCCGGCCCCAACTTCACCAGACACAGAGTCTCCTAGCTTTGTTTCACAATCCTAGTTGGAGGCCACAGCGTGTAAACAACCCACTTCCTTGTCCTGCTACCCCTCCCTTCTTCTCTTCCTCCTCCAAATTAGAGAGAAGGTCTGATGGGGTAGGAAGGTCACTTGACACCCTTGTCTCTGTCTCTGTGGCCTCTGGGGCTTGACGTGCTGACGAATAGAATGTTGGAACGGCCAAGGCAGAGGCAGCTGGGAAGACTGGCTACAAAGGACAGAAAACCAAGACAAACTGGGTGGAGCCTGAATCATGAAAGTTATATGGAAAGTTCAGGGATGCCACCTTCAGGTGTGGCTTGATCCAGGTGCCTGAAGACTATCCAGTGTCTGCCTCTGGCTTCTTCTTTCTTCTCTGATGGCTTCTCTCCTAACCAGGCTCCCCTGGTGGGCTTCCAGGGACCCCATACTCAACCCAGTGGCTCAGTGGGCCCCTCCTAAAATTCTTCATCACTTCAGCCAAGTTTCAAGATTGCCTTGGGTTGGCAGAGCCTGGATCACACGCCCCCTCCCAAACTGCTCACTGAGGGCAGGTTCTGATGAACAGAGTCAGGGCTGACTGGGCACAGTGGTTCCCACCTACCATCCCAGCATGTTGGGAGACCAAGATAGGAGGATCTCTTGAGCCCAGGAATTCGAGGCCAGCTTGGGGAACATGGTGAGACCCCCTCTCTACAAAAAAAAAAAAAGAAAATACTTTTCAGAATCTGGGCCATGGGGCCTTCTGTGAGGTGGGGATTTGTGTGTGTTGTTTTTGTTTTATTACAGACAGGGTCCAGGCTCGAGTGCAGTGGTGCAATCATAGCTCACTGCAGCCTCCTCGACCTCCCGGGCTCAACTGATCCTCCTACCTCAGCCTCCGGAAGTGCTGGGACTGCAGGCCTGCTCATGGTGTAGCTCTGTTTTTCGCATCTACCCCCAGGGGCCAGTGAGATTCACGTTGCATGAATCCATGGTGCGGGGACCGAGGGATGGGGGTACCTTGTGGGGAGTGATTTGTTTTTCTAAGACCACCAGAGTGGGCACAAAAGAACCAGCGAGTAGGCAAGGCTAAAAGCAAAACTGCAAATTTATTCTTTGGTCATCTAGCTTCAGGGACCGGAGCTGGGGGGGCGGGAGTTTCTAATACAGTCCGGACAAGAGTGGGGGCTGAGAAAGCCCGCCCAGGGCGCATCTGCTGGGAGCGACTTTTCTAGGAGTGGAAGGGCAATAGGCGGGGCACGGGCATGTCGGGGGAGGGGGGGCGCTCCGCAGGTGCCACCAGGTAAATCTTGGTCTCCTCGGATTGACATCACCTGGTGCATGCCTGATTAATCTGCACCTTCCCGGGCGTCAGCTGCATTCTCACACACATGGGAAGAGTTGGTGGTGAAGAAGAACCCGGAAGTGAACCATCCTGCCTCCGTTCGTCCAAACAGGGAGGACCTCGGACATCATCTTCAGGGGGAGCAGCACATGGGATTCCCCCAGCTTTTCTCTTCACCGTGGATCATTTCTTTTTTTTTTTTGAGACGGAGTCTCGTGCCCAGGCTGGAGTGCAGTGGCCGGATCTCAGCTCACTGCAAGCTCCGCCTCCTGGGTTTACGCCATTCTCCTGCCTCAGCCTCCCGAGTAGCTGGGACTACAGGCGCCTGCCAAATCGCCCGGCTCGTTTTTTGTATTTTTTAGTAGAGACGGGGTTTCACCATGTTAGCCAGGATGGTCTCGATCTCCTGACCTCGTGATCCGCCCGTCTCGCCTCCCAAAGTGCTGGGATAACAGGCTTGAGCTACCGCGCCCGGCTGGATCATTTCTTTCTTTTCTTTTCTTTTTTTTTTTTAGAAGGAGTCTTGCTCTGTCGCCCAAGTTGGAGTGCAGTGGCATGATGGCTGCTCACTGCAATGTCCGCCCCCCAGGTTAACGCCATTCTCCTACCTCAGCCTCCCAAGTAGCTGGGACTACAGGCATCCGCCACCACACCCAGCTAATTTTTTGTATTTTTAGTAGAGACGGGTTTCATCATGTTGGCCAGGACGGTCTCGATCTCCTGACCTCGTGATCCGTCCGCCTCGGCCTCCCAAAGTGCTGGGATTACAGGCATGAGCCACTGCGCCTGGCCTCACTTCTTTCTTTTTCCTTTCTTTCTTTTCTTTTTTCCTTTCTTCCTTTCCTTTCCTTTCCCTTCTTCCTTCCTTCCTTCCTTCCTTCCTTCCTTCCTTCCTTCTTTTCTTTTTTTCTTTTTTTCTTTTTTTTTTTTTGAGACGGAGTCTTGCTCTGTCGCCCACTCTGGAGTGCAGTGGCCGGATCTCAGCTCACTGCAAGCTCCGGCTCCCGGGTTTACGCCATTCTCCTGCCTCAGCCTCCCGATTAGCTGGGACTACAGACGCCCGCCACCTCACCTGGCTAGTTTTTGTATTTTTTAGTAGAGATGGGGTTTCACCGTGTTAGCCAGGAGGGTCTCGATCTCCTGACCTCGTGATCCGCCCGTCTTGGCCTCCCAAAGTGCTGGGATTACAGGCTTGAGCCACCGCGCCCAGCTTTCCTTCTTTTCTTTCTTTCTTTCTCTTTCTTTCTTTCTTCTTCTTCTTCTTTTTTTTTTTTGAGACAGGGTCTTGCTCTGTCACCCAGGCTGGAGTGCAGTGGCCGATCTCAGCTCACTACAACCTCCATCTCCTGGGTTCACGCCCTTCTCCTGCCTCAGTCTCCTGAGTAGCTGAGATTACAGGCATGTGCAGCCACACTCGGCTAGATTTTGTGTTTTCAGTAGAGATGGAGTTTTGCCATGTTGGCCAGGCTGGTCTCAAACTTCTGACCTCAGGTGATCCACCCGCCTCAGCCTCCCAAAGTGGTGGGACTACAGGTATGAGCCACTGCACCTGGCCCCCTGTGGATTATTTCATATGCACAGAGAATAGAAGATAATGTAACAAGGCCAGGCATGATGGCCTGTGATCCCAGCACTTTAGAAGGCCGAGGCGGGCGGATCACGAGGTCAGGAGATCGAGACCATCCTGGCTAACACGGTGAAACCCCTGTCTCTACTAAAACTACAAAAAATTAGCCGGGCGAGGTGGTGGGCACCTGTAGTCCCAGCTACTCGGGAGGCTGAGGCAGGAGAATGGCGTGAACCCGGGAGGCGGAGCTTGCAGTGAGCCGAGATCGTGCCATGACACTCCAGCCTGGGCAACAGAGAGAGACCCTGTCTCAAAAAACAAAACCAAAACACTGAACTCTCCCTGAGGGCTGGAGAGGGGGCCAGAGGAGTAAACACTCGCAAAGACTGAGGATGATGCCTGCGCCAGGAAGTGCTCAGTAATCACCTATGCGCTGCTTTGCGCCCTCACGCCTGCCACGTTAACTTATTTATGTGAGACTAGGTTTTTTTTTTTTTTTTTAGACGGGGTCTCCTTCAGTCGCCCCGGCTCGGGGTAAACTCGGCCTCCCGGGTTCACGCCATTCTCCTGCCTCAGCCTCCCGAGT
>NW_022306207.1:0-4901 GCF_002776525.5 Piliocolobus tephrosceles | reverse complement strand
TTTTTGCGATGGAGTCTCGCTCTGTCACCCAGGCTAGAGTGCAGTGCCCGGATCTTCGCTCACTGCAAGCTCCGCCTTCCAGGTTTACGCCATTCTCCTGCCTCAGCCTCCCCAGTAGCTGGGACTACAGACGCCCGCCACCTTGCCCAGCTAGTTTTTTTGTGGTTTAGTAGAGACGGGGTTTCACTGCGTTAGCCAGGATGGTCTCGATCTCCTGACCTCGTGATCTGCCCGTCTTGGCCTCCCAAAGTGCTGGGATTACAGGCTTGAGCCACTGCACCCGGCCTCCGGCCTTTTTTTTTTTGGGGAGGGGGACAGGGTCTCACTCTGCCACCAAGGCTAGAGTGGTGCAATCTCATCTTGCTACAAACTCTGCCTCCCAGGCTCATGGTCCTCTTGCCTCAGCCTCCCAAAGTACTGGAACAACAGGTGTGAGGCGCCACGCCCAGTCTATTTCTGTCATTTTACAACGTTTAGGCCCCTGGGCAGGCACTGGAGGTGCTTTCACCATCTGAGACAATGTTTGCTGTCAAATGTGGGGAGGAGCTTGTCCACCTCATGTTCCTGCAGGAACTAGTGTCTAAGTGACACATCTCAGCATGTCCCTTTCATTTTTTTTGTTTTGTTTTTGTTTTTGAGACACAGTTTCACTCTTGTCACCCAGGCTGGAGTGCAATGGCGAGATCTTGGCTTACCGCAACCTGTACCTCCCAGATTCAAGAGATTCTCCTGCCTCAGAATGGGGTAAACTGAACCTGGGAGGTGGAGCTTGCAGTGAGCCAAGATCGCACCACTGCACTCCAGCCTGGGTGACAGAGCAAGACTCCGTTTCAAAAAACAAAACAAAAAAAGAGACTCTCCTGACTGTCCTGCCTCAGCTTCCCGAGTAGCTGGGATGACAGGCACGCGCCTCCACGCCGGACTGATTTTGTATTTTTAGTAGAGATGGAGTGTCTCCATGTTGGTCAGGCTGGTCTTGAACTTACAACCTCAGGTGATCCACCCGCCTCAACCTCCCAAAGTGCTGGGATTACAGGTTTGAGCCACCTCGCTCGGCCAGGACCTATTCATTTTTAACCACCTTGCTTTATCTGTTCAAAAAAGAAAGAAATTCAACAGTGTAAATAACTCTGACCGCCCTCAATAGGAAGCAGACAGGGCCTTGAGTATTTCTCTCATCTCCTGACCCCGAATCGCAGGGTGAGTGTCTCTCTTCACCATACCGCACGGGTCCTGCTCGCTGACCCAGCCCTCCTGCTGTCCAGGGCCTCCTCTGTCTGTGCTCTGGGACCTCCCCATGGCTACACATTCCGCCCCATGGTCTGAATCCCTCACAGTGTCTGGGTTCAGCCATGCCCAGCCTCCGTGTCTGCCTAGTCACCAGCCTAGAAACCTTGGAGCACCCCGGGCCGGAACCCTTCCCTCAGAGCTGTCCTGGGTTCCCTTTCAGAGATCAGGTCCAGCCCGGGTCAATCTTGCACCCCTTGGGATCCACGGCCTGTACAGTTACCCTAAAATAAACTGAAAGCACAAAACCAGGGCTCTCAAATGTCTGCTTTTCCTTCTGGGCCCCTGAGCTCTGACCCTGCCTGGCCGCACAGACCGTGACAAAGAGAGTATTCAGGGGCCGTGGGGGTGCAGGAGGCCTGGCTGCTCACCCGGACAGTGGACGCAGAATCCCTTGGGAGGAGCTGACCTTGTTTTTGAGTCTGAAATGGAATGAGTAAGGCATGGCCAAAGAAACCTCTGCACTCCACTGGCCACAGGCAAAGTGGCTCTGCCTGCCTCTAGATGGTGGAGGAGGCCTTTGACCTGAACTTGACTTTGTGCCTGACTTGCTCTGACTTCTGTCACAAGGCACTGGGGCTTTGCTCTGCCACTTTGGACCCTGGGGCCCGCACTCCTCTCCTGAAATGAATCCTGGAATTCTCTGGGTAATTAGAGCCACAGAACACCTGGGGACCCAGCGCCAACATACCTTCTCAGCCTCCAGGAACCCACAGCTGAGATCTTCTAGGCTCTGTAAGGATGCTCCGAGGTGTAATTCCCAGAGCTTTTTAATCTGTGGCCAACTGCAGTCATCAGTCACACAGCCCCTCTGATGGCGCTGCCATGGTGTGGAGAAGATTCACAGCCCCTCAAAGGGCTCCCTCTGGTATTTTTCAAAGCACCAAACACAGAGCATGGGAAAAAGCAAATGTCACCGGTGGGTTCCTGATTGACTTCGGCACCGGGAGCCCTTCCCCACCTGCCGGCTGCTCTTTGTTTCCTCTGTACCATTACTCTGCCTGTAAGAACAGAGGGGCGGGCACCTACCTGGGGTTGCACTGCTCTTTCCCCAGGCATAAGAAATCAGTGCCTAGTAAATTTGCATGAATGAGCAGGTTGTACCATAAGATAAACATTTTGGGAGTGTTTCAGCTCATGCGATAACTTGATAAAGTGATTATCCAACCCCAAGCACTGGTGGGTTAATCACCACACTAAATGTCTCTAGTTTGTCCCCAAGCAGAGCAGCCCGATGACTGATAATTTCCCTCTCCCAGGATTTCCTAATCTACTGGAAATGAAGGATAAGGAGCATGTTTTGGCCAGGCGCAGTGGCTCACGCCTGTAATCCCAGCACTTGCGGAGGCCAAGGTGGGCGGATCACAAGGTCAGCAGTTCAAGACCAGCGTGGCCAACATGGTGAAACCCCATCTCTAGTAAAAATACAAAAATTAGCCAGGCATGGTGGCGGGGCCCCTGTAATCCCAGCTACTCCGGAGGCTGAGGTAGGAGAATCACTTGAACCTGGGAGGTGGAGCTTGCAGTGAGCTAAGACTGCGCCATTGCACTCCAGTCTGGGTGACAGAGTGAGACTCCATCTCAAAAAAAAAAAATTTGTAACCCCAGTACTTTGGGAGGTTAGGTGGACGGGTCACAAGGTCAGGAGATTGAGACCATCCTGGCTAACACAGCAAAACCTCGTCTCTAATAAAAATACAAAAAATTAGCCGGGCGAGGTGGCGGGCACCTGTAGTCGCAGCTACTCGGGAGGCTGAGGCAGGAGAACGGCGTGAACCCAGGAGGCAGAGCTTGCATTGAGCTGAGATCGCGTCACTGCACTCCAGCCTGGGTGACAGAGTGAGACTACGTTCAAAAAAAAAGGCCAAAAGTGGTTGCTGAGGTCTGTAATCCCAGCACTTTGGGAGGCCAAGGCAGACGGATCACCTAAGGTCAGGAGTTGGAGACTAGCCTGACCAACATAGAGAAACCCTATCTTTACTAAAAATACAAAATTAGCGGGGCGTGGTGGCACATGCCTATAATCCCAGCTACTAGGGAGGCTGAGGCAGGAGAATTGCTTGAACTTGGGAAGCGGAGGTTGCAGTGAGCCGAGATTGTGCCATTGCACTCTAGCCTGGGCAACAAGAGTGAAACTCCGTCTCAAAAAAAAAAAAAATGGGAGGCCGAGACGGGCAGATCACGAGGTCAGGAGATCGAGACCATCCTGGCTAACACGGTGAAACCCTGTCTCTACTAAAAAATACAAAAAAACTAGCCGGGTGAGGTGGCGGGTGCCTGTAGTCCCAGCTACTTGGGAGGCTGAGGCAGGAGAATGGCGTGAACCCGGGAGGCGGAGCTTTCAATGAGTTGAGATCCGGCCATACTGCGCTCCAGCCTGGGCGGCAGAGCGAGACTCCGTCTCAAAAAAAAAAAAAGGCATGTTTTTAGAAGTAGGCAATCCATAACTCTAGAAATGGCCTTGGTCTAAAGCAAGCTTGTCGAACCCGCGGCCTGCGGGCTGCATGCAGCCCAAGAAAGCTTTGAATGCAGTCCAACACAAATTCTTAAACTTTCTTGAAACACTGTGAGATGTATGCACAGAGCTATTGTTAGTGTATTTTATATGTGGCTCAAGACAATTCTTCTTCCAATGTGGTCCAGGGAAGCCAAAAGATCGGACACCCCAGCTCTAAAGCTTTCCAAGCTGAGTTAGTGACTGACCTGCATCAATCTCTACGATGCTTCTCGTTGAGTCCCTTTTTTTTTTGTTTGTTTTTTGAGACAGAGACTCGCTCTGTCACCAGGCTGGAGTGCAGTGGTGCCATCTCAGCTCACTGCAACCTCCACCTCTCAAGTTCAAGCGATTCTCCTGCCTCAGCCTCCTGAGTAGCTGGGACTACGGGCACGTGCCACCACACCCAGCTTATTTTTATATTTTTATATTTTTATTTTTCTGAGACAGAGTCTTGCTCTATCGCCCAGGCTGGAGTGCAGTGGGACGATCTCTGCTCACTGCAAGCTCCGCCTCCTGGGTTCATGCCATTCTCCTGCTTCAGCCTCCTGAGTAGCTGGGACTACAGGCGACCGCCACCACACCCGGGTAATTTTTTGTATTTTTAGTAGAGACGGGGTTTCACCGTATTAGCCAGGATGGTCTCGATCTCATGACCTCATGATCCACCCTCCTCGGCCTCCCAAAGTGCTGGGATTACAGGTGTGAGCCACCACACCTGGCTAATTTTTATATTTTTAGTAGAGACGGGGTTTCACCATTCTTGATCTCCTGACCTCGTGATCTGGCCACTTCGGCCTTCCAAAGTGCTGGGATTACAGGCGTGAGCCACCGTGCCAGCCATGTTTTCTTTCTTTCCTTTTTTTTTTTTTTTTTTTTTTTTTTTGAGACAGAGTCTTGCTTTGTTTCCCAGGCTGCAGTGCAGTGGCACCATCTCGGCTCACTGAAACCTCTGCCTCCCAGCTTCAAGCATTTCTGCCTCAGCCTCCCAAGTATCTGGGATTATAGGCGTGCGCCACGATGCCTGGCTAATTTTTTTTTTTTTTTGAGACAGAGTCTTGCTCTGTCACGCTGACTGGAGTGCAGTGGCCGGATCTCAGCTCACTGCAAGCTCCGCCTC
>NW_022306206.1:8260-8692 GCF_002776525.5 Piliocolobus tephrosceles | reverse complement strand
AATAGGCGGGGAACGGGCGTGTCGGGGGGGGGCGTTCCGCAGGTGCGACCAGGTAAATCTTGGTCTCTTCGGATTGATGTCACCTGACGCATGCCCAGTTGATCTGCACCTTCCCGGGTCACCGGTTGCATTTTCAAGCGCGCAGGTAAAGCTAGTGAAGAAGAACCCAGAAGTGCGCCATCCTGCCTCCGCTCGTCCAAACAGGAATCATCCTTGACCAGTGTCCTGCACCCACTACAGCCCTCTCTCCTTGCCTCTACAGTCAACCTTCCCAAGAGGGGAGACCATACTCATTCTCAATTTTCACCTCCTACATCCCCAACCCTAGCCACCATCCATGGAAATAGCTAAACCAATGATCAACTCCTAGCCAAATTTGATGGACTCTTTTTTTTTTTTTTTTTTTTTGAGACTGAGTCTCACTCTGTCACC
>NW_022306206.1:0-8160 GCF_002776525.5 Piliocolobus tephrosceles | reverse complement strand
TATTTTTAGTAGAGACGGGGTTTCACTGTGTTCGCGAGGATGGTCTCCATCTCCTGACCTCGTGATCCCCCTGCCTCGGCCTCCCAAAGTGCTGGGATTACAGGCGTGAGCCACCGCGCCCGGCCTGACGGACTCTTTTCAAACCTTTTCTTCTCTGCCTCCCTGGAATAGTGGATACCACTGACCACTCCCTCTTTCTTTCTCTTTCTTTCATTCGTTTTTTCTTTCTTTCTTCCTTCTTTTTTTTTTTTTTTTTTTTTTGACAGATTCTCGCTCAGTCGCTCAGGCTGGAGTGCGATGGCACGATCTCAGCTCACTACAATCTCCGCCTCCCAGGCTCAAGCCATTCTCTTGCCTCAACCTCCCGAGTAGCTGGGATTACAGGCACCCACCACCACGCCTGGCTGATTTTTTTGTATTTTTAGTAGAGGCAGGGTTTCACCATGTTGGCCAGGCTGGTCTTGAACTCCTGACCTCAGGTGATCCGCCCACCTCGGTCTCCCAAAGTGCTGGGATTATAGGCATGAGCCACCGCATCTGACCCCCTTTCTTAAAAGACAATTCCTTTGGCCTCCTGACATTGCCTTCTGCATTTCTTGCTATCTCTCTGGCCACTTCTTTCCAGTCTTCTTCCTTGAATCCTTTTTATCTACTCACCACTTACATCTGTCATCCTTAATCTTCTTGGTGGGCCATGCTCCCCTTTGAGACTCTAATGCACTGTCACAGATTGCAAGCATCTCCCATACAGCTCAAGGGGCGCATGCACTTGTGAAAGCCACCCACAGAGGCCAGATTAAGAGCTTTGCTCTTCAGTGTCAGGATTCCCACCTCCCTGCCTCCACCTCTTCAGGCCAATTCCCATCCACTCTCAGGGATGATGACTCCCAGATCAATATCTCCAGACTCTCCTCGGAGCTACAGACCCATGTTTCTTTTTTTTTTTTTTTTTTTTTTTGAGACGGAGTCTCGCTCTGTCGCCCCCAGGCTGGAGTGCAGTGGCCGGATCTCAGCTCACTGCAAGCTCCGCCTCCCGGGTTCACGCCATTCTCCTGCCTCAGCCTCCTGAGTAGGTGGGACTACAGGCGCCCGCCACCTCGCCCGGCTAGTTTTTTTTGTGTATTTTTTAGTAGAGACGGGGTTTCACCGGGTTAGCCAGGATGGTCTCGATCTCCTGACCTTGTGATCCGCCCATCTCGGCCTCCCAAAGTGCTGGGATTACAGGCTTGAGCCACCGCGCCCGGCAGACCCATGTTTCTGATTGCTGCCTGGATGTCCCACCCAAGCCTCAAACTCACAGGTTCCAAACTCAAGTCGTTATCCAACACCATCCTCCAGGCCTCACTCCCTCTCATAATTCCTCTCTGGTGGACATCACTGCCTCCAACGCAAGAAGCCTGGAGTCAGCAAAAATGCTGAGGATGGCACTAGAACCCCTCTCACAGGATTTCTGTGTTAAATAATGTGATACATGTAAAGCACATAGCATGGTGCCTGATGCATCATAGATGCTCAGTGTTACTTATTGTTGTTACTAGCTCTGCCTCCCGGGTTTACGCCATTCTCCTGCCTCAGCCTCCGGAGTAGCTGGGACTACAGGCACCAGCCACCTCGCCCGGCTAGCTTTTTTGTATTTTTTAGTAGAGACGGGGTTTCACCGTGTTAGCCAGGATGGTCTCGAACTCCTGACCTCGTGATCCGCCTGCCTCGGCCTCCCAAAGTGCTGGGATTACAGGCTTGAGCCACCGCGCCCGGCCAAGTCCTGCCAATTCTATCATCTTTATTTATTTATTTATTTTCTTGAGATGGAGTTTCGCTCTTGTTGCCCAGGCTGGAGTACAATGACGCGATTTAGGCTCACCGCAACCTCTGCCTCCCCGGTTCAAGCGATTCTCCTGCCTCAGCCTCCTGAGTAGCTGGGATTACAGGCATGCGCCACCACGCCCGGCTAATTTTGTATTTTTAGTAGAGACGAGGTTTCTCCATGTTGGTCAGGCTGGTCTCAAACTCCCGACCTCAGGCGATCCACCCACCTCGGCCTCTCAAAGTGCTGGCATTACAGGCATGAGCCACCACTCCCAGCCGCCAATTCTGTCTTCCAAACTTCCCTTTTTTTCTCTCTTTTTCCTCTTTTTGAGACAAAGTCTGTCACCCAGGCTGAAGTGCAGTGGCACAATCACAGCTTGACCTCCTGGGCTCAAGCGATCCTCCCACCTCAGCCTCTTGAGTAGCTGAGACCACAGGCATGCACCACCACACCTGGCTAATATTTTTATTTTTTGCAGAGACAGAGTCTTGCTATGTTGCCAAGCTGGTCTTGAGCTCCTAGGCTCAAGCAATCCTCCCATGTTGGCCTCCCAAAGTGCTGGCATTACAGGCAGGAATCTCTGTACCCAGCCTCTAAATTTCCTTTGAATCTATTTTCTTCTGTATATTTCCACTGATTCTGTCTTAGTTTAAGCCATCATTACTACTAAGCTAGATGATTGCAGTAATCTCCACTCTTGTCTTTTCAAATCTTTCCAAGACATCCGGCTAGAATGTTCTTGTCAAAATGCAGTTCTGATCATGATGCTTCCCCACTTCAAGCTTCAGGGTGTCCCCAGATTCTAAAATAGTTTTCCTCAGTTTTTGGTACTTTCCTAGGGAACTTGTTACCGAGATCCAGCCCCAATCCCAGAGAGTATTATTCTGCAGATCTGGGATGATATTGGGCACCTGCATTCATGACATGTTCCCAATCATAGCTGGTACAAAACAAAGTTGAAAAGCAAGGCAGTGCAAACTCTTCAAGGTCTACGAGGCTCTTCTTGACCTGGTCTTCGCTAACCTTTCCCACTTCATCTCCCACCTCTTCCTTTTTCCACTACTCATTGGCTCCCCATATATTGCATATATATATTTGAGATGACGTTTCACTCTTGTTGCCCAGGCTGGAGTGCAGAGACATGATCTCGGTTCACAACAAACTCCACCTTCCAGTTTCAAGCAATTCTCCTGCATCAGCCTCCCGAGTAGCTGGGATTACAGGCACCCGCCACCGTGTCCAGCTAATTTTTGTAATTTTAGTAGAGACTGGGTTTCATCATGTTGGCCAGGCTGGTCGCAAACTCCTGACCTCAAGTGATCCACCTGCCTCGGCCTCCCAGAGTGCTGGGATTACAGGCATGAACCACCGCTCTTGGCCATATTTTTATTTTTTGTAGAGACAGGGTTTTGCCATGTTGCCCAGGCTGCTCTTGAACTCCTCCTAGATTCAAGCAATCTACCCACCTCTGCTTCCCAAATTGTTGGGATTATAGGCGTGAGCTACTGCACCTGGTAAATAATTTTTTTTTTTTTTTTTTGAGATGGAGTCTCACTCTGTCACCCAGGCTAGAGTGCAGTGGCGCGATCTCGGCTCACTGCAACCTCCGCCCCCTGGGTTCAAGTGCCTGCCTCAGCCTCCCATGTAGCTGGGATTACAGGCACCTGCAACTGCACCCGTCTAATTGTATTTCTAGTAGAGACAGGTGTCACCATCTTGGCTAGGCTGGTGTTGAACTCCTGACCTTGTGATCCACCCGCCTCAGCCTCCCAAAGTGCTAGGATTACAGGTGTGAGCCATCACACCCGGCAAATCATTCTTAATAGTGAAAGAATAACCACTTTCGCCGGGCACGGTGGCTCAAGCCTGTAATCCCAGCACTTTGGGAGGCCGAGACGGGCGCATCACGAGGTCGGGAGATCGAGACCATCCTGGCTAACATGGTGAAACCCCGTCTCTACTAAAGAATACAAAAAACTAGCTGGGCGCGGTGGCGGGCGCCTGTAGTCCCACCTACTCAGGAGGCTGAGGCAGGAGAATGGCGTAAACCCAGAAGGCGGAGCTTGCAGTGAGCTGAGATACGGCCACCGCACGCCAGGCGGGGTGACAGAGCGCGACGCCGCCTAAAAAAAAAAAAAAAAAAGAATAACCACTTTCTCCACAAGATCAGGAACAAAGCAAAGACATTTGCTCTCCCCACTTCTTTTTTTTTTTTTTTTTGTGCTTTAAGTTCTACGGTACATGTGCACAACATGCAGGTTTGTTACATATGTATACATGTGCCATGTTGGTGTGCTGTACCATTAACTCGTCATTTACATTAGGTATATCTCCTAATGCTATCCCTCCCCTCCTCCCCCCACCCCACAATAGGCCCTGGTGCATGATGTTCCCCTTCCCGTGTCCAAGTGATCTCATTGTTCAATTCCCACCTATGAGTGAGAACATGTGGTGTTTGTTTTTCTGTTCTTGCGATAGTTTGCTGAGAATGATGGTTTCCAGCTGCATCCATGTCCCTACAAAGGACATGAACTCATCCTTTTTTATGGCTGCATAGTATTCCATGGTATATATGTGCCACATTTTCTTAATCTCGTCTGTCATTGATGGACATTTGGGTTGGTTCCAAGTCTTTGCTATTGTGAATAGCGCCGCAATAAACATACTTGTGCATGTGTCTTTATAGTGCTCTCCCCACTTCTTTGTGTTTGTTTTATTCTTTCTGGCCTCTTCCCTGTAGGTATGTTCTCACCACTTTTATTCAACATTGTACTGAATGTGCTAGCCAGTGCAGTAAGTCAGGAAAAAGAAATAAAAGGCATACAGATGGGAAAAGAAGAAATAAAACTATCTTTATTCACAGATAAAATGACTTATCTGTTTAGAAAATCCCAGCCATGGGCAGTATGCACACCTGTACTCCCAGCTACTTGGGAGACTAAGGCAGGAGGAGAACTTGTGCCCAGGAGTTCAAGGCTTCAGTGAGCTATGATCACCACTGCACTCCAGCCTGGGCAGCAGAGTGAGGCTGTGTCTGTAACAACAACAACAACAACAAAAATCCTGAAGAATCTACCTACTAAAAAGCCACTAGAACTAGTAAGAGAATTTAGCAAGATTGCAGGATAAATGATAAGTGATCAATACACAAAATTACATTTTGTGTGTGTTTTTTGGTTTTGTTTTTGTTTAGAGACAGGGTCTTGCCCTGTCACCCAGGCTGGAGTGCAGTAGTACAATCTCAGCTCACTGCAACCTCTGCCTCCCAGGTTCAAGCAATTCTCCTGCCTCAGCCTCCCACGTAGCTGGGATGACAGGCACCCACCACCACACCAAGTTAATTTTTTTGTATTTTTAGTAGAGACGGGGTTGCACCATGTTGGCCAGACTGGTCTCGAATTCCTGACCTTAGGCAATTTGCCCACCTCAGCCTCCCAGAGTGCTAGCTTTACAGGCGTGAGCCACCACAACAGCCTCACAGAATTACATTTCTACATACTAGCAATGAGCAATTGGAAATTCAAACTGAAAAAGCAATATTATTTACAATCAGATTTAAAACATAAAATATCTTTTAATCAAACTAACAAAATATGTGCAAGATTTGTATGCTGAAAAGTACAAAACATTAATGAGAGAAATTAAGAATGTATATGAATGGAGAGATATATTAAGTTCATGGATTGGAAGACTCAATGTTGTTAAGATGATCTTGGAATTGATCTGCAAGTTTAATGCCATCCCAATAAAAATCTCTGTAGGTTTTTATATAGAAAGTAACAAATTGATCCTAATAATGTGTACAAAAAAGCAAAGGGCCTAGAATAACCAAAACAATTTATTTTTTTATTTTATTTTTTATTTTTTTGAGATGAAGTTTTGCTCTTTTTGCCCAGGCTGAAACTCAATGGCACAGTCTCAGCTCACTGCAAACTCCACCTCCCGGGTTCAAGCGATTCTCTTGCCTCAACCTCCTGAGTAACTGGGATTACAGGCACCCGCGACCATGCCCAGCTGATGTTTGTATTTTTAGTAGAGACGGAGTTTCACCATGTTGGCCAGGCTGGTCTACAAACTCATGACCTCAGGTGATTCACCCATCTCAGCCTCCCAAAGTGCCAGGATTTTAGGCGTGAGCCACCGCACCCAGCTTCAAAACAATTTTAAAAAAGAATAGCCGGGAATGGTGGCTCACGCCTGTAATCTCAGCACTCTGGGAGGCCAAGGTGGGTGGATCACAAGGTCAGGAGTTCAAGACCAGCCTGGCCAGTACGGTGAAACCCGGTCTCTGCTCAAAATACAAAAATTAGCCGGGCATGGTGACATGCGTCTGTAGTCTCAGCCGCTCAGGAAGCTGAGGCAGGAGAATTGCTTGAACCCAGGAGGTGGAAGTTGCAGTGAGCCGAGAGTGTGCCACTGCACTCCAGCCTGGGTGACAGAGTAAGACTTCATCTCAGGAAGAAAGAGAAGAAGAAAGAAGAAAGAAGAAAGAAGAAGAACAACATGCATGGCACAGTGGCTTACGCCTCTAATCCCAGCACTTTGGTGGAGTGAGGTGGGTGGATCACTTGGGGTCTGAGTTCCAAACCAGCCTGGCCAATATAGTGAAACCCCGTCTCTACTAAAAAATACAAAAAATAGCCAGGGTGGTGGCGCACACCTGTAGTCCCAGATACTCAGAAGGTTGAGGCAGGAAAATCGCTTGAACCCAGTAGGCAGAGATTGGAGTGAGACGAGATCAAACCGTTGAACTCCAATCTGGCGACAGAGCCAGATTCTCTCTCAAAAATAATAATAAACCAGAAGAAAAATGAAAAGAATAAAGTTGGACAACTCCCATTATCTGGTTTCAAGACTTGCCATATGCTGCAGTAATCAAGACAGTGAAGTATACAGCATAAAGATAGATAGGTACAGGTCGGGCGCGGTAGCTCATACCTGTAGTCGCAGGACTTTGGGAAGCCAAGGCAGGCGGATCACCTGAGGTCAGAAGTTCGAGACCAGCCTAGCCAACATGGCAAAATCCTGTCTCCGCTAAAAATACAAAAAATTAGCTGGGGGCGGGGGGCAGGTGCCTGTAATCCCAGCTACTCGGGTGACTGAGGCAGGAGAACACTCGAACTCGGGAGGCATTGGTTGCAATGAGTCGAGATCGTCTCATTGCACTCCAGCCTGGACACAGAGAGTGAGACAAGGAAGAAAGGAAGGGAGGGAGGGAGGGAGGGAGAGAGGGAAAAGAAAACCCTTTGTGACCTTGAGTTAGGCAAAGGTTTCTGAAATAGGACACAAAAAATGCAAACCATACAAAAAATTTCATAATGAATTTTTTTTTTTAGAGACACATTCTTGTTCTATCACCTAGGCTGGAGTACAGTGGTGTGATCATAGCTCCATGTAACCTTCAACTCCTGGCCTCAAGCAATTCTCCTGCTTCTGCCTCCCAACAGCTGGAATTACGGGTGTGAACCACCCAGCACTTTGGGAGGCCGAGATGGGCGGATCACGAGGTCAGGAGATTGAGACCATCCTGGCTAACACGGTGAAACCCCATCTCTACTAAAAAATACAAAAAACTGGCCGGGCGAGGTGGCGGACGCCTGTAGTCCCAGCTACTCGGGAGGCTGAGGCAGGAGAATGGCGTAAACCCGGGAGGCAGAGCTTGAAGTGAGCTGAGATCCGGCCACTGCACTCCAGCCTGGGCGACAGAGCGAGACTCTGTCTCAAAAAAAAAGAAAAAAAAAGAAAATACAAAGATAAGCCACATACTAGGCAAAAATATTTGCAAAACACATTAACTCAAATGAATCATAGGCCAAAATGTGAAACTGAAAACCATAAACATTCTAGATAAGGCTGGGCGCGGTGGTTCATGCCTGTAATCCCAGCACTTTGGGAGGCCGAGGCAGGTAGATCACGAGGTCAGGAGTTCAAGACCAGCCGGGTGAACATGGTGAAACCTCGTCTCCACTCAAAACACAAAAATTAGCCAGGTGTGGTGGCACACACTTGTAATCCCAGCTACTTGGGAGGCTGAGGCGGGAGAATGGCTTGAACCCGGGAGGCAAAGGTTGTAGTGAGCTGAGATCACACCACTGCACTCCAGCCTGGGAGATAGAACAAGATTCCATCTTAAAAAAAAAAAGAGGCCGGGCGCGGTGGCTCAAGCCTGTAATCCCAGCATTTTGGGAGGCCAAGATGGGCGGATCACGAGGTCAGGAGATCAAGACCATCCTGGCTAACACGGTGAAACCCCGTCTCTACTAAAAATACAAAAAAAAAAAACTAGCTGGGCGAGGTGGCGGGCGTCTGTAGTCTCAGCTACTCGGGAGGCTGAGGCAGGAGAATGGCGTAAA
>NW_022306205.1:0-8754 GCF_002776525.5 Piliocolobus tephrosceles | reverse complement strand
CACTTTTACATTGTTGGTGGGATTGTAAACTAGTTCAACCATTATGGAAAACAGTATGGCAATTCCTCAAGGATCTAGAACTAGATGTACCATATGACCCAGCCATCCCACTACTGGGTATATACCCAAAGGATTATAAATTATGCTACTACAAAGACACATGCACACGTATGTTTATTGCGGCACTATTCACAATAGCAAAGACTTGGAATCAACCCAAATGTCCATCAGTGACAGACTGGATTAAGAAAATGTGGCACATATACACCATGGAATACTATGCAGCCATAAAAAAGGATGAGTTTGCGTCCTTTGTAGGGACATGGATGTAGCTGGAAACCATCATTCTTGGCAAACTATCACAAGAACAGAAAAGCAAACACCGCATTTTCTCACTCATAGGTGGGAACTGAACAATGAGCTCACTTGGACTCGGGAAGGGGAACATCACACAATGGGGACTATCATGGGGAGGGGGGAGGGGGAGTTGGGAGGGATTGCATTGGGAGTTATACCTGATATAAATGATGAATTGATGGGTGCTGACGAGTTGATGGGTGCAGCACACCAACATGGCACATGTATACATATGTTACAAACCTGCAGATTATGCACATGTACCCTAGAACTTAAAGTATAATAAAAACATAAAAATTAAAATTAAAAAAATAGACTTTAAATAAGCAACCTAATGATACACCTCAAAGGACTAGAAAATTGAGAACAAACCAAATCCAAAATTAGTGGAAAGAAAGAAATAATTAAATCAGACCAGAAATAAATGAAAATAAAAAATACAGAAAATCATATAAATGGAAAAGCTTTTTCTTGAAAACCAAAATCAGCAAAACTTAACTATAAAAAAAGAGAAGACCCAAATAGAATCAGAAGTGAAAAAGATGACATAAAGCAGACTACAGAAATAAAAAAAAAAAAAAAATCATTAGACACTACTGGGAACAACTTTATATCAACATATTGGAAAACTTAGAAGAAATTCATAAATTCTTGGACACAACCTACCAAGAAGGAACTATGAAGACGTAAAAAAAACTCCTATAAACCAATAAAGAGAAACAAAATTAAAGTTATAATAAAATGTCCCCCATCAAAGAGAAGCCCAGGACCTGATCATTTCAATGCTGAATTCTACCAAACATTTAATAAGAATACCAATTCTACTCAAACTTTTCCAAAAAAAAAAAAAAAAAAATGATGGGGAGATACTACTTCCAAATTCATTCTACAAAGCCAGCACTATTTTGATAACTAATATCAAACTAGGACACAATAACAGCAAAGAAAAATAAATAAACTACAGGCCAATATAACTGATTAACATAGATATAAAAATTCTCAACAAAAAATACAAGGAAACTCAATTTAATAACACATTAGAAAGATTATTCACCATGATTAAGTGAGATTCATCCTAGGGATGCAAGGATGGTTCAATAAATCAATAATTGCACTATTATTGATTGCAATGCAATAAACATGGTAAAACATTTTAGCAGAACAAAGAACAAAACAATACAATCATTTCAAATATACACCAAAAATAATTTTATAAAATTCAATATCATTTTATGATTAAAAAATAAACCCTCAACAAACTGGGTATAGAAACTCAAAATAATAAAAGTCATATGTGACGAAGCCACAGCCAGTGTCCTACTGAACAGGGAAGAAACTGAAAACCTCTTCTCTAAGATCTGAAACAAGAAAAATTTTCTTTCACCACTTTTATTCAACATAATACTGGAATTACACACCAGAGCAATCATACAACAGAAACAAATAAAGAGCATTGAAATTGGAATGGAAGAAGTCAAATTAAGTTTGTTTGTCTGACATGATCTTATAAGAGCCTAAAGAGTCCACCAAAAACTGTTGGAACAGCTCATTTCAATAAAATTACAGGATACAAAAATCAATAGCATTTATGTACTCCAAAAGCAAACAATCTGAAAAGAAATCAAGAAAGCATTCCTGATCACAATAGCTACAAATAATATAAAATACCTAGGATTCAATTTAACCAAAGATGTGAGCTGGCGTGGATGCTCACACTGGTAATCCCAGCATTTTGGGAGGCTGAGGCAGGCAGATCATGAGGTCAGGAGTTCAAGAGCAGTCTGGCCAACATGGTAAAACCCCCTCTACTAAAAATACAAAAATTACCTAGGCACGATGGTGCATGCTTGTAATCCCAGCTATTCGGGAGGCTGAGGCAGGAGAATCACTTGAACCAGGACCTGGGAGGCGGAAGTTGCAGTGAGCCAACATTGTGCCACTGCACTCCAGCCTAGGCTACAGAGCAAGATTCCATCTCAAAGGAAAAAAAAAAAAAAGATGTGAAAGAACTATACTATACAAAAATAATACTATAAAACAATAAAGAAATAAATTGAAGAGGCAACAAATAGTGTTGGTTTATGCTAATTATTGGAAAAATTAATACTGTTAAAATGAAAATATTATACAAAGCAATTTACATATTCAAAAACATCCCTATCAAAATACCAATGACATTCTTCAGGGAAATTGAAAAAAAAAAAGCCTGAAATTTATGTCGATCCACAAAAGGCTTCAAATAGCCAAAGCAATCCTGAACATGAAGGACAAAAGCAGAGGTGTTTGAATACCTGATTTCAAAATATTTTACAAGGATAAAGCAACAAAATCAGCATGCTACTGGGGTGAAAACAGACACACAGAACAATGGAACATAATAGAGAACCCAGATATAAATCCACACATTTAAAGCCAATGCAGTTTTGACAAAGGCAAATTTGTTTGAGTTCTTTGTAGGTTCTGGATATTAGCCCTTTGTCAGATGAGTAGGATTGCAAAAATTTTCTCCCATTCTGTAGGTGGTCTGTTCACTCTGATGGTAGTTTGTTTGGGCAGAAGCTCTTTAGTTTAATTAGATCACATTTGTCAATTTTGGCTTTTGTTGCCATTGCTTTTGGTGTTTTAGACATGAAATCCTTGCCCTTGCCTATGTCCTGAATGGTCCATACTTTTGTGGGGGCACTCAAAGAGTAAAAATGTAATAAATGAAGGCAGAATGTATAGTGAATACAAATAATTTTTGAGGATTGCAAAGATATTTATGGATGAGACATGATAGATACAGGCTTACAAGCACATATGTATTCATAATGGTAATTTGCATCTTCCCTTTCTCTCTTATTAAATTATGAAATATTCTCACCTTAAAATTTATAACTAAAAGACAAGGCCAGGCACAGTGGCTCACGCCTGTAATCCTAGCACTTTGGGAGGCCGAGGTGGGTGGATCACCTGATGTCAGGAGTTCAAACGACCCTGGCCAACACGGCAAAACCCCACCTCTACTAAAAATACAAAAATCAGTCAAGCGTGGTGGCACACACGTATGGTCCCAGCTACTCGGGAGGCTGAGGCAAGCGAATCAGTTGAACCAGGGAGGCGGAGTTTGCAGTGAGCCAAGATAGTACCACTGCACTCCAGCCTGGGTGACAGAGCAAGACTCCACATAAAAATAAATAAGTAAATAAATACATAAAAATGAAAGAGAACAGATGGTGAAGGGAAATATAACAAGAATAGGTCACTCAAATTACTGAGTGTCCTTCTTTCAATCTTCTAAGGAAACATGCATTCTTATATTATTTCACATGATATTTCTCAGAGTAAACTACATAAAATAAAGAAGTTTCTACTGATTCAAAAATATTTTATTCTATTTGTGCCAATCTGAATGATGTTTTCTATCAATCATTGCTACTTTTGTAAAAATATTGGTTAGGATGTAATTTTTATTGATCATTAATATTCAATTATAATTTTCACATTTTTACACTATAGATTTTGTATTTGTCTCAATTATATTCTCATGTTATCATACTTAGAAGTATTAGATTAATATATGCTAATATTTATTATGACTATATTAATATAACAGCTTTTATAATAAACAGAGAAAAAGTTTTGCTAGCATCTCCTGAAAGTCATTCAGAAAAGTCAACATTTTATTTAAAAATGCAACTATAGTTTCTGATTATAGCAATAGTTTGATTTCAAAATAATTTTAAAATACTGAATATTTTGTCCTGTCTCAGGTTTTAATATATTTATATCTACTGCAATTGATAATTATTTAGAAGAAAAAACCAATTTGAATTTCAGCATGGAATTTAAAAAGAGATAATGCCTTTCCTTATGATTTATCAATCAATAGAGCCAAATCAGCAGTGACAGAATACTTTATGATGGAGTGGCAGTTGATACACTCTCTCTCTCATAAATTACATCTTACTCCTTAATACCTGCAATACCAAATATATCTACTGAAGTGACTGAATTTGTATGAATAAGAGTCTAAAATTTAACATTTTAGTATAACAGAATATTCAGTATCAGAACAACTTGCTTGTATTTGAGCAGATCGATGACTTTGTTAATGAAGTTACATAATTGATTATTTTCTTAACATTTGAGTTGACTATGAAATTAATTTATAGCCAAACTCTTACAAATGCAAAATAGAATACTGTTAAAAAGAAACTCCAGTAAAAGGTTGTTGCAAAATATCTCTGTGTAATATAGAGAAACTAGATTCATGCCCTTCAGAATAATAAATTTATTTTGTCCCTGTAGATTATTAATATTGGGTTCAAAGACTCCTGAATTTTGAACAAGCTATACAGACTGAAGCAACATAGAAATATAATAGAAGACATTATAGAGACAATACCTTTATGCTGATTGAGATTTCAAAGATAAATATTTTGTCATCGAGAAAAAAATAGCAAATCCTAGAGGTCTGCTGATATTACTAAATTTATTTTTTACTTACAATTGACACATAATAATTGTACGTATTTCTGATATGCAATGTAATGTCTCAATGTATGTACAGTGTAATGATTAAATCAGGGTAACCACCATATACATTACTTTTAACATGATTTCTTTCTAATGACAACATTCAAAATCTTTTCCAGCTTTTACTACACATGCTTATTTGCTACAGACATCCTGGTGTGCAAAGAACACTAAAGCATATTCTTATTATCTGCAACATTGTACCCATTGATCAACTTCTTCCATTTCCCTTCTTCTCCTTTGTATCCCCAGTCTCTGGTAACCAATATTCTACACTCTACTTCCATGAAATCAATTGTTTTAGATTTCACATATGAATGAGATCATATGGTATTTGTCATAGTTGCCAAAGGCTTATTTCACTTAACGTTCTCCAGGTTCATTCATGTTGCTGCAAATGACAGAATTTTATTCTGTTTTATGGGTACATGGGATTCCATTATTCATATAGTCATATTTTCTTTACCCATTCTTCATTAGGTGGGCATTTGGGTTGATTCTGTACCTTGGCTTTTGTGACCAGCTCTGCAATAAACATGGGCATGCACATGTCTTTGCTACTTATTTCTTTTCTTTTGGATAGAAACCCAGTAATGGGATTGCTGGATCATATGGTGATTCCATTTTTTAATTTGTTTTTATTTTTAATTTTTTGAAGAAACTACACGGGGTCCCACAATGGTTGTACTAATTTACATTCCCACCAACAGTGTATAAAAGTCCCTTTTCTCCACATCCTCATCAGCATTTATCACATTTTTTCTTTTTGATAATAGTTATTCTAATGAGGGGTAGGTGATATCTCATGTTAGTTTTTACTTGCATTTCTCCTATGATTATTGGTGATGAAAATTTTTTTCATATACCTGTTGGCTATTTGTATATCTTCTTTTGAGAAAAGTCAATTTGGGCCCTTGGCCCATTTTTAAATAGGATTTCTTTTTGTTTTTGTTGTTTGTATGCTATTGAGTTCCTTGTATCTTCTAGACATTAGCTCCTTGTCAGATGCATAATTTTAAAATACCTTCTCCCATGCTGTAGGTTGTTTCTTCACTTTATTGTTTCCTTTGCTGTGCAGAAGCTTTTCCTTTTGATACGATCTCATTGGTCTATTTTTGCTTTGGTTGTCTGTTCTTTGAGTCTTACTCAAAAATTCTTCACCCACTCCAGTTTGTGAATAATATCCTCTGTTTTTAAAAACCATTTTATACTTTTTAGTCTTACATTTAAGTTGTTGGTCTATTTAAAGTTGATTTTTTACATAACGAGAGATGGGGATCTAATTTAATTTTTCTGCATGTGGATATACAGTTTTCTCAATGTCATTTACTATATTAACAGAATCGATGTAAAAAATTACATGATTATTTCAGTGGATGTTGAAAACACATTTGATAAAATTTTATATCTCTTTATGATTAAAAAACCTCAACAAAGTGGGTATAGAAGGAAAATATGTCCGCACAATAAAAGCTATATATGACAATCCACAGCTCTCTGAATGGGTAAAAGTTGAAAACTTTTTCTAGAACAGGACAAAGATGCCCATTTTCATTATCTTTATTCAACACAGTACTAGAAGCCTTAACCAGAGTAATCTGGCAAAATAAAGAATAAAAGTGCATAGAAATTGGAAAGAAGGAAGCTGTCCCTGTTTGCATATGACATGATTGTACAAATAGGACACCCTAAAAATTCCAGCAAAAAAACTATTAGAATAAACACATTTAGTTAAGTTTCAGGATACAAAGCCAACATTTCTATACACCAAGTGAATTATATGAAAAAGAAATTGAGAAAGCAAGTTTATAACAGCTACAAAAATATATACCTAGGAATAAACTTAACCAAGAACATAACAGGTCTCTACAATGAAAAGTATAAAATAATAATGAAGGAGGGGCGGAGCAAGATGATCGAATAGGAAAAGCTCCAGTCTCCAACTCCCAGCGCGAGCGACACAGAAAACCAGTGATTTCTCCGTTTTCAACTGAGGTACTGGGGTCATCTCACTAGGGAGTGCCAGACAATCAGTGCTGTTCAGCGGCTGCAGCCCGACCAGCAAGAGCTGAAGCAGGGCGAGGCATTGCCTCACCTGGGAAGTGCAAGGGGGAAGGGAATCCCTTTTCCTAGCCAGGGGAACTGAGACACACAACACTTGGAAAATTGGGTAACTCCCATCCCAATACTGTGCTTTAAGCAAATGGACACACCCAGAGAATATATCCCACACCTGGCCATGAGGGTCCCACGCCCACAGAGCCTCCCTCATTGCTAGCACAGCAGTCTCTGATCTAACTGCAAGGCAGCAACGAGGTTGAGGGAGGGGCGCCCGCCATTGCTGAGGCTTAAGTAGGTAATCAAAGCCGCTGGGAAACTCGAACTGGGTGGAGCTCACAGCAGCTCAAGGAAACCTTCCTGTCTCTGTAGACTCTACCTCTGGGGACAGGGCACAGCTAAATAACAACAACAAAAAAGCAGCAGAACCTCTGCAGATGCAAACGACTCTGTCTGACAACTTTGAAGAGAGCAGTGGATCTCCCAACACGGAGATTGAGATCTGAGAAGGGACAGACTGCCTGCTCAAACGGGTCCCTGACCCCTGAGTAGCCTAACTAGGAGACATCCCCCACTCGGGGCAGTCTGACACCCCACACCTCACAGGGTGGAGTACACCCCTGAGAGGAAGCTTCCAAAGCAAGAATCAGACAGGTACACTCGCTGTTCAGCAATATTCTATCTCCTGCAACCTCTGCTGCTGATACCCAGGCAAACAGGGTCTGGAGTGGACCTCAAGCAATCTCCAACAGACCTATAGCTGAGGGTCCTGACTATCAGAAGGAAAACTATCAAACAGGAAGGACACCTATACCAAAACCCCATCAGTACGTCACCATCATCAAAGACCAGAGACAGATAAAACCACAAAGATGGGGAAGAAGCAGGGCAGAAAAGCTGGAAATACAAAAAATAAGAGCACATCTCCCCCTGCAAAGGAGCGCAGCTCATCACCAGCAATGGATCAAAGCTGGTCAGAGAATGACTTTGATGAGATGAGAGAAGAAGGCTTCAGTCCATCAAACTTCTCAGAGCTAAAGGAGGAATTATGTACCCAGAGCAAAGAAACTAAAAATCTTGAAAAAAGAGTGGAAGAATTGACAGCTAGATTAATTAATGCAGAGAAGGTCATAAACGAAATGACAGAGATGAAAACCATGACACGAGAAATGCGTGACAAATGCACAAGCTTCAGTAACTGACTCGATCAACTGGAAGTAAGAGTATCAGTGATTGAGGATCAAATGAATGAAATGAAGCGAGAAGAGAAACCAAAAGAAAAAAGAAGAAAAAGAAATGAACAAAGCCTGCAAGAAGTATGGGATTATGTCAAAAGACCAAATCTACATCTGATTGGGGTGCCTGAAAGTGGGGGGAAAATGGAACCAAGTTGGAAAACACTCTTCAGGATATCATCCAGGAGAACTTCCCCAACCTAGTATGGAAGGCCAACATTCAAATTCAGGAAATACAAAGAACGCCACAAAGATACTCCTCCAGAAGAGCAACTCCAAGACACATAATTGACAGATTCACCAAAGTGGAAATGAAGGAAAAAATCTTAAGGGCAGCCAGAGAGAAAGGTCGGGTCACCCACAAACGGAAGCCCATCAGACTAACAGCAGAACTCTCGGCAGAAACTCTACAAGCCAGAAGAGAGTGGGGGCCAATATTCAACGTTCTTAAAGAAAAGAATTTTAAACCCAGAATTTCATATCCAGCCAAACTAAGTTTCATAAGTGAAGGAGAAATAAAATCCTTTACAGATAAGCAGATGCTTAGAGATTTTGTCACCACCAGGCCTGCCTTACAAGAGACCCT
>NW_022306204.1:0-4869 GCF_002776525.5 Piliocolobus tephrosceles | reverse complement strand
CTTCCCCTCCCTTTCTCCTCCCTCCTCCCTCCCTTTCTTTCTCCTCCTTCCCTTCTGTGAGAGCCAGAACCGAGGCCCAATGAGGAGGCTGTGGTTTTGGAGTCTGAGGTTGGGGCTGGACAGGGGACAGGGTGTGGCTGGTGGCTGGGAGGAGCTGGAATCTGATTGTAGCCAGGGAAGAAGCAACAGGACTGTCTGGCGGATGAGAAAACAGGTTCCCTGGAGTCAGTCGGCCCTGCCCCTGCCCCTTAGGGTGCCCCCCAGGCACCTGTGCACGAGGCTTCCCTGCGGTCAGCACCCGTTCAGCTCCAGGGACGGCCGACAGGGTCCCAGGACCAGGAGTCTTGATGACTGAGGAGGAACCGGGCCTGTCCAGAGTCCTGGGGGTGGAGAGCACTGACACTGAGGCAAGTTCAGCCCTTGCTGGACAGGTGGGAAACCTGCTTCCAGGCCGGCAAAGCCCAGGGGGCCCGTCTACCGCCCACCTCCCTCAACTCCTGTCCTGGGGGTTTTGCCTTGGCACCAGGGCCGGGCGGTGGCATAGGCTCCACTCCCTTCTCCCATGGGACGGATGAAGTCACTGAGGGCCAGGGTCTCCCAGGCAGGAAAAGGCAGCACCAGAATTGGAACCCAGGGCCCGTCTGTGTGCCAGGCACCCATGACCCCGGCCCCCAAGGGGCTGAGCTGTGGGACCCAGACCAGGCCTCCCCGAGGCAATCGGGGCCCCGAGCTGGGCAGCCCTAAGGCTACAGTCAGGGGTTTTTTGAGGGGCTTGGGGCCAGGGCTCCCCCAACAGAAACCCAGGTTTGGGGCCTGGCTGGGGACCCCTGGCTGTCCCCCACCCCCAGCAAGCCTCAGTTTGCCCATCCCTCAAATGGGGAGCAGAAGAAACCAGTTCTCCTAGTGTTTGCATTGAAATCTGCCCAGGTCTGCAGCCTTTCCGAGCACAGTCCACAGTGAGGAAGGCATTTTCTCTCCTCACAACATTCACATGCTCCTGTGCGTTCTGCAAATGACACACCTGTGCCACTTAGACGCACAAGACTCGATGCAATTTCTTTCTTTCTTTTTTTTTTTTTTTTGAGACGGAGTCTCACTCTTGCGCCCCGGCTAGGGTGCAGTGGCTGGATCTCCGCTTCCTGCCAGGTCCCCCCCCCCGGGTTCCCGCCATTCTTCTGCGACTACAGGCACCTGCCACCACGCCTGGCTAATTTTTTGTATTTTTAGTAGAGACAGGGCTTCACTGTGTTAGCCAGGATGGTCTCCATCTCCTGACCTCGTGATCCGCCCGCCTCGGCCTCCCGAAGTGCTGGGATTACAGGCGTGAGCCACTGCGCCCGGCCGAGTCGATGTGATTTCTGTGTGCATGAATGTGGCATCCGTTCTGGCTCACACGTGGCGCAGAGCAGCCCTTCCCCTTCCCCTTGGAGAAGCGCCGTGGCTTCTGTTTTATTTCTTGTAGCATTTCTTTTGCCTTTTAACTATGAAGTGCACACACCCTTGGGGCAGCAGGAAACAGAGCAGCTGCGATGCCCTGAGCCCCTGCGTCCTCCACGGCTGCCCCAGGAGGCGGCTCCATCCCCGGCTCGAGCGGCAATCACACCTCTGCTTTCTCCCTCGCTTTAGCCTCTGCGCGTGTCGCTTCCTCAGCACAGCGTCGCCTGCCTGTGGCCGGGACCAGACCTCTCTTTCGCCTCCTTCCCTCTGAGTTCTGTTTCGTGCGGGGGTGAGGCTCGTGCTCCTGTGTTCGTTGCAGGCGCTGCTTGAGGAGACGCCTCCTCGCTTTGTTGGTCTGTTCTGCCGGGTCACTGTGGGACGTTCACAGTCACAAACTCGGTATCGTAGGAAACATACGTTTGGCCTCTGCCCCAGCTCCTGGCATGGAGCTGCTAACCCTCAGCCTTTCCGGGATGCCAGGAGCATCTTTTGTTCTGCTGAGGCACCCGTGGGGGCTCCTGGGTGGGGGCTGCACACCAGGTGAGCCCCGCTAGGATTAGAAGCCTGGAACGCTAGCCCCAGCCCCTGGGAAGAAGAGGGGTGGGAGGTTGAGGTCATCGGGGTCATGCTTATGTGATGAAGCCTCGGAAGAAATCCCTAAAAGACAAAAGACGGGATCTGGGAGCGTCCAGGGTGGAAACACATCAGTGCCATGAGGGCGGCCACCCCCACTCAGTGGGGACAGGGCTCCTGTGCTCTGGAAACTTCCAGACTCCGCCCTACGGACCCCTTCCTGTGAGTCCTTCGTAACATCCTCTATAATAAACCCGTATGTGTAAGTGTTTCTGAGTCCTGTGAGCTGGCCTAGCACACACCAGACTGTGGGGTGGGGCTCACAGGAGCCTGGGTTTATAGCGGTCAGTAAGAAGCACGGGCAGCCTGACCCCGAGACTGGCGCTGAAGTGGGGGCAGCTGCGAGACCGTCCTGGGCTCCCGGGGTCTGCAGTGACTCAATTTAGTCAGGCTACATCGTAGGGCTCCCCGTGGTCATCCACAGAGAGCTGGAGACTGGCTCGGTGTGGAAAGCCCCCGCGTCCAGGGCCCCGGAGTGAGCAGTTGTCTGAGAAGGGACCTTGTTTCCTTCTTCCCAGACCCAGTGCCTGGCATCCAGGCACACAGTCTCTCTGGGGTACAGGGGGCAACTCGTCCTGGGGCCTGTGCCTCTCAGCACCCACACTTTCCATTTTATTCTCTCACTAAAAAAATGCTGGTCACGATCCACTAAATGGATTTGTGTCCCCCTCAGGGACCAGCCACCTCCCACAGCCTGACAAAGGCTGGCCTACGGGTACCGGGAGGGCTGAGGGGTGGCCCTCGGGCACAGGGTGACACTGCAGCCTTGGAGGTCCCTGGGACCCCAGCCCCATCCTGCTCACCCAACCCCTCACCCCTTTTAGCCATCAACAAAAGGAGCAGCCCCTGGTCTGGGGGGGAGGCTCTGGGACCCTGTGCCACCCCCTGGTGACGGCTGGAGTCTGCTCTGATGGCCGGTGTGGAGTCCCCTGGGGCTGCCATGAGAAATCACCACAGACCAGGAGCTTCAACAGCAAGGATTTGTTCTCCCACGGCTCTGAGACCAAACTGTCTGCAGGGCCGGTTCCTTCTGGGGTGCTGTTGGTGGGGGTAGGGGGCATCTGCTCCAGGCCCCTCTCCAGGTTCTGGGGGATGGGGGCAATCGCTGGTGTGCCCAGGCTTGTGGGCGCATCACCACGATCTTTGCCTCCGTCTTCACACAGCGTTCTCCCTGCGTGTACATCTCAGTGTCCACACCCACCCTTTCTAGAAGGAAACTAGTCCTGTGGGGTGAGGGCCCACCCTAGTGATCTCGCCTCGATCATCGGCAAAGACGCTGTTTCCCAGGAAGGCCATCGTCTGTGTTGTTGGGGGGTTAGGACTTCAACTTGTAAATTGGTGGGGGGCTCCACCCAACTCGTAAGGGAAGTCTCTTGGGCCCCACAGCCTTGGGTGGGGACATATCCCCCTGGGCTTCCTGGAGCCAGCGCCTGTGGGGACTGAGGGTGGAGTAGGAGTTTGACCCTCAAGACAGGGCTCTAGATCCTGGCAGGTGCAGCCCTCCTACATGAGTCCAGCCATGGTAGGTAAGCCTCCTGCACCCCTTTGCCTGTCTTCTGGGCTCCTGGCCTGGAGCCATTCATATTAGTCTCACTCAGGTGGCTTGGATGAGAAGCTGGTCACACCAGATTGGGCCAATAATATGGGTTTTGGAATTGAGTCAAGGCAGCACTTCGCAGCCACCCACGCTGGTGCCTGCAGGTAACTGATCTGGGCTGCCACACACACTACCCTCCAGGGCACTGGATCCCCGCCTGGCCAGGGCAGCAGGGGCTGGTGGGAGGCTGGGCCTGGGGCAGCCACCAAGCTACAGACCTGGGAAGCTTGGGAATGCCACACAGGAGAACACAGCAACAGTATGAGAAACCAAGAAAACCCACTCCCAGGCACATCATGTTCAAACTCCAGAGAACCAAAGACAAAGAGAAAATTATGAAAAGAAGTTGATGTGGGGAGGAGGACTGAGCATTTTATATAGTTAACACTAGAGAAGGCAGGAAAAGATGGAAAAAGCAAGACTCTTCAAAGGAAGAAGAATAATCCGAAATGTCCACAGTGCATCATCCCCATACTCAACACACACACTGCTGGGCACACAGGAAAACAGGAACGCAGAGCCCATAGTCAACAGAAAAAGCAGTTACTAGTAGTAGACACTCAGACGCCAAAGTTAGCAAACAAGAACTTTAAAGCAGCTGTTAGAAATGGGCTCAACTGGCCGGGCATGGTGGCTCACTCCTGTGATCCCAGCACTTTGGGAGGCCGAGGTGGGTAGATCACTTGAGGTCAGAAGTTCAAGACCAGCCTGGCCAACATGGTGAAATCCCATCTCTACTAAAAATACAAAAATTAGCCAGGTGTGGTTGTGGGCACCTGGAATCCCAGCTACTCTGGAGGCTGAGGCAGGGGAATCGCTTGAACCCGGGAGGCGGAGCTTGCAGTGAACTGAGATCGCACCACTGCACTCCAGCCTGGGCGACAGAGCGAGACTCTGTCTCCAAAAAAGAAAAAAGAAAAAAAGAAATGTGCTCAAATGCCGGGCATGGTGGCAATGGTGACATGGTGGCGATGGTGGTGATGGTGGTGGTGGTGGCGATGGTGGTGGTGGTGGTGGCGATGGTGGTGGTGGTGGTGGTGATGGTGACAATGTTGGCGATGGTGGCGGTGGTGGCAGTGGTGGCGGTGGTGGTGGTGATGGTGACGATGTTGGCGATGGTGGCGGTGGTGGTGGTGGTGGTGATGGTGACGATGTTGGCGATGGTGGCGGTGGTGGCGATGGTGGTGGTGGTGATGGTGACG
>NW_022306203.1:0-7464 GCF_002776525.5 Piliocolobus tephrosceles | reverse complement strand
ACTTCTTATGGACAGTAATTGTTTATTACTGCTTTTAAGAATAATTTAAGACGCACACATATATGTATTGTTTATATATATGTGTGTAAATACATATATGTGTAAATATATATATTTATCTTATCTATCTTAAAAGGAGTAATAATGATAAATTTTATATATTTAATTATAAATAATAATTATCTAGAATTAAATAATATAATAATAAATAATAAATATAATAATTACAATAATAAATATAATAATATAATAAGTAAACACAATTATATATTATTAATATATTAATAATACTAATAATATATAATTTTATATAATAATTATAATCAATAAATATAAAAATAACTACTCCTTTTAAGATAGATAAATATATGTATAGATATACCTATCTCATATAAATATATATACTTATCTCTAAAATATAAATAAATAGAAGCAGCAGTAATTTCCATGGTTATTGTCTATTGACTGTCAGGCACCCTATTACGGGCTCTCCTGCATTATCTTTCATCTTCTCAAAAATCTTACAAGGTTGTTCTTGTGGAAGTTTTACACATCAAAGGACAGCAGGTATTGGTTTTGGGGAGTTAAAGGGAAAGATAAGTGGGTTGTCCAAGAACAAGGCTCATGGGATTCCATGAAGTTGGTGACTTTAACCCTCTTTGGCTCTGCAGGTTCAGACACACACATTTGTCAACAAGCTGAGAGTTGGTATCTCGGATACGGGTCATGTCATCCAGTGGAGGTGTGGACAACCAGAATGCCTCCTGATTAACCTATGATGACAATAACTGTGACACAGCCTGGACTACTGGAGCCAGCCTGACCAGCCCAAGCGAACTCATAGCCCAGTTAGAAGTTTGCCTGGTGAATGTTGATGTAGAAAGGGGGATGGGAGGTGACTATAAAAGTTTAATGTTATCCGGTAAGAATGGCTTGAAGTGAGGCTTACCAATCTTTACCTTTTACCTAGGTAGTTTCTTGATGAGAAGGAGACCAGACCCAGGGGACTTTCCGGAGATGAGAGTGGTAGGCTGTGTCCCCCAAGCTCCAGTGCTCAGAGCTAGAGACTTCAACTTGGGGTTGAGCCAAAGTGCTGGCCTTTGATACCTCACGCAGACTGAAGAGAGGGCAGGGCTAATGTGACTTGCCTGCCTGGATGCACTGTGAGAAGCTGGAGCAGAAGGAAAGCAAAAGGAAGCTTGCTGAGGAGCTGGAGTGCAAAGGCCCTGAGACTGGGCGAGCCAATCAAAGAAGGCAAAAAAGTGTACCATGCACAAGCAGTGCCCCAACTCCATAACTGCCCCTTTCTGATATGTGAGGCCACATGGGTGGTATGCTGTCTTGAGTCAGATTAATTACTCTTACCCTGGGGAGAGAAGAATGAAAGGAGGGAAAGAGAGAGAGTATATGTCCATCCCAGTGTTCCCTAAAATGGTCTGCAAGTCAGATGGGGGGATGTTCCCTCATCTACGAGCCTGAGACGGGAATATGGGAAAAAGAATAACAGTGTCTACAAAAAGGGCAGTCACTGCTCTTGGCCAGGATACTGGATATCTTTTTTTTTTTTTTTTTTTTTTTTTTTGAGACGGAGTCTCACGCTGCCGCCCAGGCTGGAGTGCAGTGGCCGGATCTCAGCTCACTGCAAGCTCCGCCTCCCGGGTTTACGCCATTCTCCTGCCTCAGCCTCCCGAGTAGCTGGGACTACAGGCGCCCGCCACCTCGCCCGGCTAATTTTTTTTGTATTTTTAGTAGAGACGGGGTTTCACCGTGTTAGCCAGGATGGTCTCGATCTCCTGACCTGGTGATCCACCCGTCTCGGCCTCCCAAAGTGCTGGGATTACAGGCTTGAGCCACCGCGCCCGGCAATACTGGATATCTTTGACGAAGATGCATTTTTTTTCTTCTGAGCTGTTCTTAGATGGACCCTGTCAGCCTGTTCTGGAACCCCATATAGGTAGGAGTAGAATTTGTTCATGCCCTTAGCACAGTGCTTAGCAGACTCTCAATTTATATATGGAATACATGCATTTACTTCTCTCTCCTTTTTCTTCTTTCATGGAATCAAACCCTACCTTAAATTGACTATTACTCCTTTAGCGGTGTTATTATCCTCAATCGGATTACTATGTTCAACATGATGACTTTGCACATCTCTGCTCCATACAATATGTATTGATTTTGTTGTGTAGCTCTTGGAGGACCACCTCATTTTCCCTCTTGATACCAAGTTCTTTAGAAGGGCATTTCCCTGTAGCTGTCAAGAGCTTACTCTCTCATTCCCATTCCACAGTAATTTAAGAGCGGAGCCAACGTTAAGATCCAAGGTCACGGGAAAAAAAATGTTACCGGATAGACTGAACAAGCCCTGTTAGACGTTAGCATTTCACAGAACCCATCAGAGAAACCCAAGTTTTCACCAAATACTGCGCTGATTTCCACCTCCCACAGCTGTTGGTTATCTTGCCCAGGAGAGGAAAGCGTTTCCATTTCACACGTGGGAAAGGACACCTCCTGACAACTTCCCTTTGGAGCCAGGAATTTAATCTTACCACTGGGTTAATGCTTTTCTTGGGTGGCTTTTTAATTTCAGTAAGTGAGCAGTACTTCCTCCCACCATCACTTTCATAATTGCTGTGAAAAGAGGCCCTCATGGGGGTTGCTGCAGAGAGAGCCTGGGGAAAACTGGTGAAGTTAAATGCGCTGCTTGAAAGAAGAGACACCTGCTTCTAGCCCCTCCAGCCCAAGCCATTCGATTTGGTCGCCAAGGAGCCTAGCGGGGCCAAGGTTAATTTCTCTTTGCTTTTTGTCTTCCACTTCCTGTTCTTCCACTTCTTATATTGCCTTCTCACAGCTATCCCAGGCTCTCTCCTCTTTCTCTTCTCTTTTCGTGTTCTCAAACAACAGGATAACTTTCAAAGCTTTTCCTTTCTTTTCTCACTCTATCCACACCCCCTTGGCTGTTCAAATGCCTAAGTTCACCCTTCAGCTAAGGAGACAGTGCAACTTTTATAGTCAAGAATGTAGGCCAAGAAGCCAGACTTCCTGGAGCTGAATCCCACTTGCCAGGGAAAGTTATGGAATCTCTCTGGGCCTTGATTTCTAGATCTGTAAAAGGGGAATGATACTAACAGTTCTTATCCCATAAGGTTATTATGTGAGTCATATCAGTTCATATATGTAAAGTGCTTAGCAAGGTTATGTAACAGACATAAGAGTGTTGGCTGGGAAACCACAACCACAATAACACATCACAAGTGAGTAAGAATGAACAGAAAGTGAAAACAGCCATAGAACAGAGATCATATTCTACCCTCTGCCTCTTTGATTGAGGAGAGGTGTTTGGCTGCATCTGTATTTCTTCCTCTAGCATATCCATATATCTAGAACTCTGGATATATTCTTTGTGTAAGGTGAATTTAGTTCAGAAATATTTTCTCAGCTACCATTCTCTTTTTGCAGAGTAAAAAACTTGGTCTCTTTTGTGAAGAGCTATTTCTGGCTAACTTTAAACTAGCATTTAAATTAATGGCCATTGTTTATGCCCATGATGTATAAGCTGAAAAACTATCCCTGCATTCTTTTTTTTTTTGAGATGGAATCTTGCTGTGTCACCTAGGCTAGAGTGCAATGGCACGATCTCGGTTCACTGCAGCCTCCGCCTCCTGGGTTCAAGAGATTCTCCTGCCTCAGCCTCCTGAGTAGCTGGGAGTATAGGCGCCTGATATATAGGCCTGGCTAATGTTTGTATTTTTAGTAGAGACAGGGTTTCGTGATGTTGGCCAGGCTGGTCTCAAACTCACAACCTCATGATCCACCAGCCTCGGCCTCCTGAAGTGCTGGGATTACAGGCATGAGCCACTGTTCCCGGCCTGCCCCTGCATTCTATAATCCAGTACCAAGGAAGGGGAGAAAAATGCCAGGAGAGCGTGGGGAAGAAAAGAGCAATCATCACTCACCCACCAGAAAAATCTCCCTGCTCTCGTATTTACTCTTTAATGACAGAACTGGATTTATGGACACACTAGCTAATGACACGTTTACATGTCTTGTCTCCTCTTGATCCTAAGGTAGTGTCTGTTCCTTACCTATGTCTTGGTGGTCAGAACAGTGCTACACTTATCTGTGGGTAGAAAATGCAATTTGCTGACAAACTATAAACCAACAGAAATAGACCAGGCCGGGCGCGGTGGCTCAAGCCTGTAATCCCAGCACTTTGGGAGGCCGAGACGGGCGGATCACGAGGTCAGGAGATCGAGACCCTCCTGGCTAACACGGTGAAACCCCGTCTCTACTAAAAATACAAAAAATTAGCCGGGCGAGGTGGTGGGCGCCTGTGGTCCCAGCCACTCGGGAGGCTGAGACAGGAGAATGGCGTGAACCCAGGAGGCAGAGGTTGCGGTGAGCTGAGATCCGGCCACTGCACTCTAGCCTGGGCGACAGAGCAAGACTCCGTCTCAAAAAAAAAAAAAAAAAAAAAAAAAGAAATAGACCATATATAAGATTAGTATTAAAGGTTTTAAAAACAGTCTGTTTTAAAAATATAGCCTGTCAAATTTATAAGTTTTAAATGACAAAAATTAAAGGAAAGATTTAGAGTGGTTTCTATTTTTTGAATCACATTTTCTGCTTTTATTGCCAAATGCCTATAAAAGGGATTAGATATATAGTGGGTGTGAAGCACTTATGTAAGGTATATATATAAGGTAGGTTTATGTGTGTGAGGTATGTGTGTGCATATTATGTGTGTGAATTAAGCTGTCAAGTCAGCACACACAAGGAGAAAATCATGTACAGAAGTGCTTCAGAAAATTGCATATCACTTGAGGCTCCATGCTTAGAAGCTCAAACACTAAGATTTAGCTTCTTTTGTTTCTATTTACATTCTCTCTGTTGTCTCATTCTCTTTGGAGCACTGGAGGCTAGAGTCTAGTTTGAAAGGGAGTTTACATGCAACAAATTAAAAAAAATTTTCTTTACTTTTTTGTGCACTAAGATTATGAAAATTAAATTCTTTTTTTTTTTTTTTTTTTTTTGAGACGGAGTCTCGCTCTATCGCCCAGGCTGGAGTGCAGTGGCCGGATCTCAGCTCACTGCAAGCTCCGCCTCCCGGGTTCACGTCATTCTCCTGCCTCAGCCTCCCGAGTAGCTGGGACCACAGACGCCCGCCACCTCGCCTGGCTAATTTTTTGTATTTTTTAGTAGAGACGGGGTTTCACCGTGTTAGATAGGATGGTCTCGATCTCCTGACCTCGTGATCCGCCCATCTCGGCCTCCCAAAGTGCTGGGATTACAGGCTTGAGCCACCGCGCCCGGCTGAAAATTAAATTCTTTAAAAATGCAACTTCACAGTGTCTGTGTATGTGTGTGGTGTATATAATATATACAGAGTATATATTTATATATTATGTGTATATATATTTATATATTATGTGTATATATATTATGTATATATAACTATATATATATTTTTGTTGTTTTGTTTTGAGATGGAGTTTGGCTCTGTTGCACAGGATGGGGTGCAGTGGTGTGATCTTGGCTCAATGCAACCTCTGTCTCCAGGGTTCAAGTGATTCTCCCACCTCAGCCTCTGGAGTAGCTGGCATTACAGGCATGAGCCACCACGCCCGGCTAATTTTTGTATTTTTAGTAGAGGGAGGGTTTCGTCGTATTGGCCAGGCTGGTCTTGAACTCCTGACCTCAAGTCATCTGCCTGCCTCAGCCCCGCAAAATGCTGGGATTACAGGTGTGAGCCACCATGCCCAGCCTGTCTATGGTATATTATAATCTATACACTTTTTTATTATTTCACATAACGTTTACAACAAATCTGTAAAACAAGTTTTCCATTTATAGATCAAGAAACTAAGAGTGTCGAAGTGATTTTCTCAGTGTAGGTGGTACTAGTAGGTTAGAACTGGGGAAGCAAGCTTACAATTTGATGTTTACCCACTAGCACTACCTCCTTCAAAGCTGATCACAATTATGACAGTGAAAGAAGCTTTGAAACTCCCTTTTATAGGACTGGAAGTGACCTTAATTAAGACCCTTCTATTTACAGAGAAGGGAACTGAAGCCCAGAGATACCAAAAGAGTTGGCCCAGGTCACACCTTGGTGATTGTGGAAGGACTAAGAGAACAAGCCTGGCTCTGACTCCCGCTGTTTCTCCACTCCACCTCCTGCTGCCCCAGCCAGGAGGCTACATCTCACAATGCAGTCAGAAAAATCCTTCACTAAGAAATATCAAGACTAGAATGCTAAGAAGAAATATTAACAGTTCCAGCCGCGTGTGGTGTCTCGCGCCTATAATCCCAGCACTTTGGGAGGCCAAGGCTGGTGGATCGCCTGAGATCAGGAGTTTGAGACCAGCCTGATCAACATGGGGAAACCCTGTCTCTACTAAAAATACAAAATTAGCCAGGTATGGTGGCACATGTCTGTAATCCCAGCTACTCGGGAGGCTGAGACAGGAGAATTGCTTCAACCCGGGAGGCAGAGGTTGCGGTGAGCCGAGATCGTGCCATTGCATTCCAGCCTGGGCAACACAGCAAGACTCCATCTCAAAAAAAAAGAAAAAGAAAAAGAAAAGAAAGAAATATTAACAATTCCATAGGAAAATGGCAAAAAGCATGCATAGGTAATTTATGAAGAAACAGAATTTTAAAAATTTGATTTACATTGTCAAGTAAAAAATGCAAATTAAAAGAAAAACCATTTTGACTCAGTGACAATGACTTTTTTTTTTTTCCTGAGACGGAGTCTCGCTCTGCCGCCCAGGCTGGAGTGCAGTGGCCGGATCTCAGCTCACTGCAAGCTCCGCCTCCCGGGTTTACGCCATTCTCCTGCCTCAGCCTCCTGAGTAGCTGGGACTACAGGCGCCTGCCACCTCGCCCGGCTAGTTTTTTGTGTTTTTAGTAGAGACGGGGTTTCACCGTGTTAGCCAGGATGGTCTCGATCTCCTGACTTCGTGATCCGCCCGTCTCGGCCTCCCAAAGTGCTGGGATTACAGGCTTGAGCCACCACGCCCAGCAACAATGACTTTTTTTTAACCCATTGTTTTGAGAGGCAGGCCTTGCTATGTGAATGAAAGACACTCTTGTAGCTGGTAGAAGTAAAACTATTACACTCTTTCAAGAAAGCAATTGAGCATTGTGTATGTAGAACCTTAAAAATATTTAAGACTTTTGATCTAACAATCTGAATTCTAGGGAAGTTTTCCAAAGATAATCAGGTGTGTGACCAAAGAATATTACATGCAACATTATTTATAATGTTGAAAAATTGATCATCTCTTATGTCTCAAGTAGAATGGTTTCATAATGTAAACTGATATGATGTGATGCAGCTGTTAAAATCATAGCTTAGAATATTATTTGATAACCTGGGAAAAGGTTTGTGATATATTAAGTGAAAAGGAGATTCCAAAACTAAATAACCTGATTTTTTTTTTTTTTTTTTTTTTTTTT
>NW_022306202.1:0-6203 GCF_002776525.5 Piliocolobus tephrosceles | reverse complement strand
CAAAGATTTCTCAGTTTAAGAGTTAGATACTACTGAGATTCCAAGGAAATCTTAGACACAAGAGGTTAGTTGGTAAAAGGCAATGGTTGCAAAATTTAGAATTTTAGAGCTGGAAGAAACCTTAGGTATCGCCTAGTCCATCCCTCTGGTTTACAGATAATGAGGAGAGGGAAGAAGAAGAGAATCAACCCAAGCCCTCCAAATCCTCTTGGGAGTATGAAACCCTGACGAAGCAGTACTGGTAAGAGCAGGAGAAGGAGAGATGAGTTACTCTACTCCACTCACTCCATTTTTGCATCCCTGAACTATATCACATCTAATCTGTGAGTTTTAAGTATTAAGTAGCTGATTCACAGTTCTAAAAAAGGCATCCTACAACTCAACAAAAATCTAAAATAATCCAATTTTAAAGTGGGCAAAGGACTTGAATAAACATTTCTCCCAAGATGATATATAAATGGCCAACTATTTGAAAAGATGCTGAACATCACCAATCACCAGAGAAATGCAAATTAAAACCACAATGAGATATCACATCACACCCATTAATACAGCTAAAAACAAGTGTTGACCGGGCACAGTGGCTCAGGCCTGTAGTAATCCCAGCACTTTGAGATACCGAGGCAGGCGGATCACCTGACGTAAGGAGTTCAAAACAAGCCTGGCCAACATGGTGAAACCCCATCTCTATTAAATATACAAAAATTAGCCGGGCCTGGCTACTCGCATGCGCCTGTAATCCCAGCTACTCGGGAAGCTGAGGAAAGAGAATCGCTTGAACCCGGGAGGCAGAGGTTGCAGTGAGCCAAGATCTGCCACTGCCCTCCAACCTGGCGACACAGTGAGACTCTGTTTCAAAAAGAAAAAGAAAAAGAAAAAAAAGAAAGATTTTGCAATAAATCTCTTATTTTTTCTTGCTGTGTTCCTCCCAACCTTTTATAATCTAAAGGTGTCAAGAACTGCTCCAGGATACTATCTTCCTTCTCCCAAACCATCCCACAGAAGCAGCCAGCTAACACACTGCTCTTAGAGTAAGCAGGGCAGGTCTGCAATCATGGAGGAAAGGGGAAATCATCAGTAGGGGATTTCAAGTGGCTTGTCCTCCACTCCTAATCATGACTTTATCTCTTGGCCTAGAAAAAGCAGAGACTAGGGTGATGGACCCCAAATTGAAAAACCCCTAGGGCATAAAATGAGTCTTTTATCGTGTTTTGTTTAAACTGTGAATAGTAATCCATAAAGAAATGCTAAAAACAAGCATAAGCTCCTGACGACCAAGGCCATATGCATCTTCACTGCATCCCTTCTAAAGCCTCACTCATAGAAGTCACTAACTACTTATTCATGCTGGTAACAAGGACGCTATAGGCTAAATAATGTATTTTTTTGCCCAGAAAAATGCCTATTAGATTTAAAAGCCAATGAGCTTATTTTAATGAGTGAATTAGGGTCATTTCCATATAAAAATCTCCACTGATTTCACAATAACTTAAAACTTCAATAAAACTACTTTTTCCAAGCAAGTGGTACCATACTCCCTAACACTTGGTACTTGGAAACCCCCGCCCCACCCCCATTATAACTGTCTCTCTTTGAACTAACATCACATTAGCTACATATAATGAGACAGTCACTGGCAGCATCTAAAACCACACAAGCCATTCATTTACCACAAAATTCACTTGAGTTTGTTTTTCGGTTGGGATTGCCGGAGGTATTTTAATGAAATACCTGGACATTTCCTCAGAGCATTGTACTGAGAGTACTTTAATTACAGACAATATGCACATATGTATATCTTTCCCTATTAAAATAAAAATACAATTAGTCTTTCATTTTCAATGAAATATGAGTAAGTGCCCAAAAGCCAAAACCTAATTTTAGCTTTAGCCTTCTTTACCATCAACATCATCATTAGAGATACAACCCAGTCATCAAGATGACTGAAAAAGTAGCACTGCTGCTTTCCCCTGTATAACTGAATACACAATTTCTACTAACAGAAATGGAATACTGGTAAGTTATTAAAAGGCAGACTATCTATTATAGTTATTTTAACCGTATTTTGATAGAAATCCTACAATTACATGTGCATCTCCATGACTCCTGTTGCACCTAGCCCTGCACTTCCTCAGCCCCATTCTTCCAGGTCCAGCACACAGGGGAGCCCAGCTGACCCTGCAGTCTTCCTCCGTGCCCTCCATGCTTAGCTCCACTCTCTGTCCACAGCCTCATTGTGCCTATAGCTATTTCCATAATCACTGATGCCTACTCCATTCACTCTTCTCTTACCATTTCTTCTTTCATTTATCTTCTGCCATCCCTTAGCTTTCCCAAAAGAAAAAAAAAAAAGTGAACAGTCTCCCCAGTTGGATGAAACAAATGACTGACAAGAGTTCCATTCTCCTCTCAAGTATGTTACCACCTCTCCCATTCTGTCATCCAAGAAAAAAAAATGACTCAGTACCCCAGATTTTGAATACAAATATAAGTATGAATAGGTATGTGTGCATATATGTGGCCACAGTGCTTTTTTATTTAAAAAAAAAAAATAGAGCAAATTTTCACTTTTTTATGTTATAAAGTGCTCTCACTGACTCTTCCCTTCTGTCTATCCTTCATCCAACATGCTCTGATGTTACATGACCTTCCACTCATAATGGTCTCCAGGCCACATGGCTCATCCTACACACTAGTATAGTCCCTTCTCCCTGACAAATTCATCAACTAAGATGGACATGTTACTTTATTGATTTACATGCGTGTATCAGACCAGGCGCAGCGGCACTTCGGGAGGCTGAAGCAGGTGGATCACCTGAGGTTAGGAGTTGAAGACCAGCCTGGCCAACATGGTGAAACCCTGTCTCCACTAAAAATATAAAAATTAGCTAGGCATGATGGAGGGTGCCTGTAATCCCAGCTACTTGGGAGGCTGAGGTGAGAGAATCGCTTGAACCTGGGAGGCGGAAGCTGCAGTGAGCCAAGATCATGCCATTGCAGTCCAGCCTGGGTGACAGAGTGAGATTCCGTCTAAAAAAAAAAAAAAAATGTGTGTATCAGCCTGCTCTAAAAAGATGTCAGCACATGTTACTAGTTTACACCAGCAGTTTTCAAAGTGTGATCCAGAGATGAGAAAGGAACCCCTTCAAGAGATCTATAAAACTATTTTTGATAATATGAAGATGCTATCTGTCTTCTTCACTTTCATTCCCTCATGAGTGTACAACAGTGAATCAAGGATGCACGGTATGTGGTGATGATGTATCCATCACTCTGACAGCTAATAAAACATGTACTTGTATATTCTTCACTGCCTATCATTTTTTAAAAACCCAGTTTCACCCATCATTCTCAGCAAAGTAACACAGGAACAGAAAACCATATACCACGTGTTCTCACTCATAAGTGGAAGTTGAACAATGAGAACACATGGACACCGGGAGGGGAACATCACACACTGGGGTCTGTTGGGGGTTGAGGGACTAGGGGAGGGATAGCATTAGGAGAAATACCTAATGTAGATGACGGGTTGATGGGTGCAGCAAACCACCATGGCATGTGTATACCTACGGAACAAACCTGCACATTCTGCACATGTACCCCAGAACTTAAAGTATAATGAAAAAAAAAAAAAAGCCAGTTTTACTTAACAACATCCTTGATAAAATAATAGAAAGCATTAATTTTTAAAATGTCAACTCTTGAGAACTCGGCCTTTTTAACATTCTGTATGATGAAATAGGAAGCACACATAAAGCACTTCTGCTGCGTACCTAAGTACAATGACTACCCTTGGGGAAAAGCATTTATGCAATCGTCTGAGTTACAAGTTTTTTTCATAGGACACCATTTTTGCTTTTTTGACTAGCAGACAATTTATACTTATTCAGACTTTGGTATCTGGCAGACATTTTCTCTAAAATGAATAAAGTGAACCTGTCACTTAAAAAAAAAAAAAAAAAAAAAAAACGACAATATTGGGCTGGTCACCGTGGCTCACACCTGTAACCCCAGCACTTCGAGAAGCCTAGGCAGGCAGATCACTTGAGGCCAGGAGTTCAAGACCAGCCTGGCCAACATGGCAAAACCCCATCTCTACTAAAAATACAAAAAAAATAAAAATCAGCCAGGCGTGGTGGTGCATGCCTGTAATCTGAGCTAGGCAGAGGATGCAGTGAGCCAAGATCACACCACTGTACTCTAGCCTGGACGACAGAGCGAGACTGTCTCTCAACAAAAAAAAAAAAAAAAAAAAAAAAAAAAGGGCCATATCTGTTGCCAATGATGTAACTTGAGCTTTCAAGAGAAAACCGGAATTTTGGAAAATTTGAATTCACCACCAAGATCTTGACCACTTTCCAATTCTTAAAGATTTTTTGGATGAGACTGATGGTCATATTAATGAATGTGATTTGCTTAATATTGTGTAACCAAATGTGCCAACATTTCAAAGATGTGCATAACTTAGTAAACCATTATTAATTATTATTATTAATTTGAGATGGAGTCTGGCTCTGTCACCCATGCTGGAGTGCAGTGGCACAATCTCGGCTCACTGCAACCTCCGCCTCCCAGGTTCAAGCAATTTTCCTGTCTCAGCCGCCCGAATAGCTAGGACTACCGGTGCGTGCTGCCACACCCGGCTAATTTTTGTACTTTTACTAGAGACGGGGTTTCACCATGTTGGCCAGGCTGGTCTTGATCTCCTGACCTCGTGATCCACCTGCCTCGGCCCCCCAGAGTGCTGGGATTACAGGGGTAAGCCACCATGCTCAGTCAACTTAGTAAACCATTATTTTTTGAATGACCAATGTATGCAGTTATAAAATCACACACAGGTCAAAGATCCAAAGTGCAAGACGGACCAGTAGATTTTAATGTTACAGAGTACACAAAATTCACTGACATGGTTTCAGGTTCAACAGTGCAACTAATATTTAAGAATCTGGCAGGCCGGGTGCGGTGGCTCAAGCCTGTAATCCCAGCACTTTGGGAGGCCGAGACGGGCGGATCACGAGGTCAGGAGATCGAGACCATTCTGGCTAACACGGTGAAACCCCGTCTCTACTAAAAAATACAAAAATCTAGCCGGGCGAGGTGGCGGGCGCCTGTAGTCCCAGCTACTCTGGAGGCTGAGGCAGGAGAATGGCGGGAACCCAGGAGGCGGAGCTTGCAGTGAGCTGAGATCCGGCCCCTTAACTCCAGCCCCGGTGACGGACTGAGACTCCGTCTCAAAAAAAAAAAAAAAAAAAAGAATCTGGCTGGGAGTGGTGGCTAGCGCCTGTAATCCCAGAAATTTGGGAGGCCAAGGCAGGCGGATCACTTGGGGTCAGGAGTTTGAGACTAGCCTGGCCAACATGGTGAAACCCTGTCTCTACTAAAAAAATACAAAAATTAGCTGGGCATGGTGGTGCACGCCTGCAATTCCAGCTACTCGCAAGGCTGAGGCAGGAGAATCACTTGAACCCGGGAGGCGGAGGTTGTAGTGAGCTGAGATTATACCACTGCACTCCAGCCTGAGCGACAGAGCAAGACTCTGTCTCCAAAAACAAAAAGAATTTACCAATTGTTGAGTTTTGGTGTAACACAAATATTCACAATTTTAGGAAAAGACTATGAATATACCCCACCCTTCTTCAACTATGTATCTGTGTGCAGCCAGGTTTTCTTCATGTAACAACCGAAACAACGTATCACAGTAGATTGAATACAGGAGCAATTATGCAAACCCAGCTATCTTCTATAAAGAAATATACGAAACAGGCCGGGCGCAGTGGCTCAAGCCTGTAATCCCAGCACTTTGGGAGGCCGAGACGGGCGGATCATGAGGTCAGGAGATCGAGACCATCCTGGCTAACACGGTGAAACCCCGTCTCTACTAAAAAAAAATACAAAAACTAGCCGGGCGAGGTGGCAGGCGCCTGTAGTCCCAGCTACTCAGGAGGCTGGGGTAGGAGAATGGCATGAACCCGGGAGGCGGAGCTTGCAGTGAGCTGAGATCCGGCCACAGCACTCCAGCCTGGGCCACAGAGCGAGACTCCGTCTCAAAAACAAAAAAAGAAAGAAATATACTAAACAGAATGGCAAAACATAAAACAATGCCATGTTTCTCACCAGATTTTTTTGTGTGTGTTGGAATACCTTTTTCATAAAAGTTTTTTTTTTTTTAATCAATCCTCTAATGTTTGTTTTTTCTTTTTTTT
>NW_022306201.1:0-9194 GCF_002776525.5 Piliocolobus tephrosceles | reverse complement strand
TCTTGAATTAATTTTCATATAAGGAGTAAGGAAAGGATCCAGTTTCAGCTTCTACTTATGGCTAACCAATTTTCCCAGCACCATTTATTAAATAGGGAATCCTTTCCCCATTTCTTGTTTCTCTCAGGTTTGTCAAAGATCAGATGGCTGTAGATGTGTGGTATTATTTCTGAGGGCTCTGTTCTGTCCCATTGGTCTATATCTCTGTTTTGGTACCAGTACCATGCTGTTTTGGTTACTGTAGCCTTGTAGTGTAGTTTGAAGTCAGGTAGTGTGATGCCACCAGCTTTGTTCTTTTGGCTTAGGATTGTCATGGCAATGCAGTCTCTTTTTTGGTTCCATATGAACTTTAAAGCAGTTTTTTCCAATTCTGTGAAGAAAGTTATTGGTAGCTTATTGGGGATGGCATTGAATCTATAAATTACCTTGGGCAGTATGGCCATTTTCACGATATTGATTCTTCTTATCCATGAGCATGGTGTGTTCTTCCATTTCTTTTTGTCCTCTTTTATTTCACTGAGCAGTGGTTTGTAGTTCTCCTTGAAGAGGTCCTTTACATCCCTTGTAAGTTGGATTTCTAGATATTTTATTCTCTTTGAAGCAATTGTGAATGAAAGTTCATTCATGATTTGGCTCTCTGTTTGTTTGTTACTGGTGTATAAGAATGCTTGTTATTTTTGTACATTGATTTTGTATCCGGAGACTTTGCTGAAGTTGCTTATGTCATCTGCAAACAGGGACAATTTGACTTCTTCTTTTCCTAACTGAATACCCTTTATTTCTTTCTCTTGCCTGATTGCCCTAGCTAGCCAGAACTTCCACCACTATGTTGAATAGGAGTGGTGAGAGAGGGCACACCTGTCTAGTACCAGTTTTCAGAGGGAATGCTTCCAGTTTTTGCCCATTCAGTATGATATTGGCTGTGGGTTTGTCATAAATAGCTCTTATTATTTTGAGATACGTTCCATCAATACCGAATTTATTGAGAGTTTTTAGCATGAAGGGCTGTTGAATTTTGTCAAAGGCCTTTTCTGCCTCTATTGAGATAATCATGTGGTTTTTGTCTTTAGTTCTGCTTATATGCTGGATTACGTTTATTAATTTGCATATGTTGAACCAGCCTTGCATCCCAGGGATGAAGCCCACTTGATCATGGTGGATAAGCTTTTTGATGTGCTGCTGGATTCGGTTTGCCAGTATTTTATTGAGGATTTTTGCATCGATGTTCTGTTCTTTTACATTTGCTGAGGAGTGCTTTACTTCCAACGATATGATCAATTTTGAAATAAGTGCGATGTGGTGATGAGAAGAATGTATATTGTGTTGATTTGGGGTGGAGAGTTCTGTAGATGCCTATTAGGTCCGCTTGGTGCGGAGTTGAGTTAAATTCCTGGATATCCTTGTTAACTTTCTGTCTCATTGATCTGTCTGATGTTGACAGTGGGATGTTAAAGTCTCCCGTTATTATTGTTTGGGAGTCTAAGTCTCTTTGTAAGTCTCTAAGGACTCGCTTTATGAATCTGGGTGCTCCTGTATTGGGTGCATATATATTTAGGATAGTTAGCTCTTCTTGTTGAATTGATCCCTTTACCATTATGTAATGGCCTTCTTTGTCTCTTATGATCTTTGTTGGTTTAAAGTCTGTTTTATCAGAGACTAGGATTGCAATCCCTGCCTTTTTTTGTTTTCCATTTGCTTGGTAGATCTAGAAAAGGCTTTCAATAAAATTCAATGCCTCCCCATATTAAGAACTCCCAAAAATCTGGGTATTGAAGAAACATAACTCAAAATGATGATCTGTTTTTGTACCGGTATCATGCTGTTTTGGTTACTGTAGCCCTGTAGTATAGTTTGAAGTTGGGTAATGTGATGCCTCCAGCTTCATTCTTTTTGCTGAGGATTGCTTGGCTATTGGGGCTCTTTTTTTGGTTCTGCATGAATTTTGAAATAGTTTGCTCAAGTTCTGTGAGGAATGCGATTGGTAGTTTAATAAGGATAGCTTGCATCTGTAAATTACTTTGGGCAATGTAGCCATTTTAATGACATTAATTCTTCCTATCCATGAGAATGAAATGTTTTTCCATTTGTTTGTGTCTTCTCTGATTTCTTTGAACAGTGTTTTGTAATTCTCCTAGAGATCTTTCACCTCCCTGGTTAGCTGTATTCCTAGGTATTTTAGTTTTTGTGTGTGCAGCAATTATGAATGGGATTGTGTTCTTCATTTGACTCTCTTCTTGACTTGATATATAGGACTGCTAGTAATTTTTGCACATTGGTTTGGTATGCCAAGATTTTGCTACAGTTTATCAGCAGAAGCAGCTTTGGGGCCAAGACTGTGGGGTTTTCTGGACATGGAACCATGTCATCTGTAAATAGAGACAGTTTGACTTCCTATCTGTTCCTCTCTTCTTTCCTCTATTTGGATGCCCTTCCAGTTTTGCACATTCAGTGTAATGCTGGCTGTGGGTTTGTCATGGCTACCTCTCATCATTTTGGCACTTCTGACTAGACGGGCAAGAGGGGCCAGTGTTGTTGTTCCCTGAAAGGTAAGTGCAGCCCACAATTACAAATGCAGTGAAGAAGAAGATACATGCATATGTGTAAGTAAATATAATTGAGATATATTTAGCAGATATAATCAATAGAGTTGATGAGTGACTAACTGGATGTGTGGGGAATTTATATCACTCCTGGGCAACTGGGCACTCACAAAGGAAAAAGAGGATCCAAGGAGAGGAACTTGTCTGAGGACTGGGGTAGGGCTGAACAGCTGCATTTGAGACTGGTGGAGGGTGGGCTGGGCATGGGATGCACAAATGGAAATTCCACTGGGTCTGCAGCTCAGGCATGGGCATGACCAGCATAGAGATAGAGAGGCCCCAACACTGCTGAGTAATTGTAATTCCCTGGTGATGGTGTCAGCTGAGAAAGGAAGGAAGCCCATTTGAGGACACCGATCATTTGAGGACATTGCAGGAGGAGTGAGCAGACGAAAAGGAGCCCACAGAAGACAGGGAAGGAACAACTAGAGGGAGAAGCCAAGGCAAGGGTGTGTGGTAACATATAGGAACTGAGGGAGAGGACATTTCAAGATGGAGGGGAAGTCATACAACAGGACTATGCATTGATTTTTGACTGTGTCCACAGGAAGTCACAACAGGCAAGGGAAAGAAACCAGAACCCTGTCATGGAGTTAAGGAGTGAGTCAGAGAGGAGATGGGTAGGGACAGTGAGGTAAGGCCTCTTTTTAAGGAAGTTTGGCTGAAGGATAGACTAGCTGGACACATGCTGGGTGTGTGGGGTAGAGGGAGGAATGATGCAGGGTAGGAGAGCCTTGAGCCTGTGAGAAGAATCTCCTAGAACAGAGAAGCTGAAGTTAAAGTTGTGGGAGAGAGTGGGGATAACTGAGTGACAGATAATCAGGAGAACAAAAGGAGATCCAGAATCATGACAGAGAGATGACCTTTGCCAAGAGCACAGCCCTCTTTCACTGTCACAGAGAGGAAGGACAAAACGATTGGTGTTCAAGAGTTGATTTGTAGCACAATATTTTAACTATGTCCTTTAAAAAGTTTCTCCACAGGCACTACCCAAAGCAGTCCTTCACTACAGTGGCAAACGGACCTGAACATTTTCACCTGAAGCAGCAGAGGGAACTGCAGAGTCAGGTAATTTCTGGAAGGCTTGCTTTGTTAGATTGATACTAAAGATTATTCATGAGGCCAGTCTTCTGAGATTTCTGTCATTTCTGTCATGCCAGGTCACCAACCAGTATGGAGACTAAAAGCAGGCCTCTTTGGGGATTTCAGGTGGAAGTGTTGGACATCTGTAGTACTCCTGGACTCGAGTCATCCTGATATTCTTCATTTTGTTATTCACATTGGAGTAGGGCAAGGAAATGAGTTCTGGTCAGAGTCAGTGTTTCCCAATCATGTTGATTTATTTGGTTCTAAATATTTAAACACATTTTATAAATAGCTTTTCCACACCACATGTATAGGGAAAAGCCAGGAGTTAACTTGGGCCAGCAGCACTGTATGCGGAGCTAACACCCTGTCTGTGTATCTCACAACAACCCTAAGCTTTTTTGCCTTCCTGTCACTTTGCTCATCTTTCTTTCACATGAAAGAATGTGCATTTTCTTTGAAAATGAGTTCATTTCCTTGTTTTCTTTCCATATTTCAGCAAGAACAAGGATCACCACAACTGGCCCCCCTTCAACTATGTTAGATGGCAACTTGCCTTCAGTATGGTGAAACACATCGGTTAAGACGGGTTGTGCATGGCAGGACTTTCTACAGGGACACCCAATCTCCTTAATAAACATGAGATGTTCTCTTTCCAGAAGTTCTCTTGCCTGACACAGCACAGGAAGATGCTGAACCGCCACACAGTGATCCATTGGTCAGTGGTGATGTAAGGGGGTCAGAAGGGAGGAGTGAGGAGAAGCAGGGAAGACTGGGTGGTTGTAGGCCTCCTTCATCTGTTCATTGGCTGTGGCATTAGGCCAGCTACTCTTTGCACTTCTGTAAAGTGAGACCGTCGATCTTGTCTACCTCTCTAGAGGATGGCTGCAAGTGTCAAATGTGGGGTAGCTAGGTGGGAGGGCATTTCAAAAAGTAAAAAAATGTGACTTTGGAGGCTTGTTATGTTGATGATTATTATAATCCTTGAGAATTCCTAGTATGAAAAAGGGAAAAGAAGATAGTCTGTGAAAGAAGTAAGTGTCCAGTTACTAGTCTTTGAAAAGTGTCAGTCTGTAGCTCTTCTTAATGCGAATAGGCAGCTGTCAGTTGCCCAGGGTCAGATTTCCTTAGTGGTGTATCTAATCACAGGAAAGATTGCGGTTCCCTCCAGTCTCTTTCTGGGGGACTAGAGCCCACTTCTCATTTCATTTAATTAGCGGAAATATAACTCAAAGTAGAATTTACTGTTAACAATGCCACAAAAACATGGCTGGGAGCTATTTTTTGGTTAGTATAAAATGCTGTTTTTATGTGCTTATAATGGTTCCAAAAATTGGGTGCTGGCCAAAGAGAGACACTGTTACAGAAGCCAGCAAGAAGACCTCTGTTCATTCACACCCCGGGGGTATCAGGAATTGACTCCAGTGTGTGCAAATCCAATTTGTCTGTCTTCTCAAGTTAGGGTTAATTGGATAATTCTGGAGAAGTACACACTGAAAACTATAACTAAGCCGAGCAATTAAATACTAGTTTGCTGCCTGTTACATGCCTTTGTACCGTGCAAAAGAGCTCACAGGGCCTCTGAGGAAAGATCACTAACACACACCTCAAATGACTATGTCTGATTTCGTGGAAGGACTCAGAAAGGGAACGATCACTGTGGATTGGACTGGATATTGCCTCATGCTGGAGGTGGGGTTTGAATGGAGCTTTGAAGGTTGAGAAAAAGTGATATAAACACTGGCTCCTTCCTTTTGAAAGCACATGACACTCTTTGGGCTTAGTGGTTATAGATACCTTTAGCACAGTCCAGGAGCAAGCATTCATTGTCTACCTATCATATGCTTGGCTTTGGAAATGCAAATTAAAAAGGAGGTCACTGTTTTATGAAAGGATGATTTTATTCTACCTGATGTAGTCAGCTGCAAGCTTCAGAAGGCAGCACATACAATAATTATGGGCTGGTTAGATGAGAGCTAATGAAGAGATGTACAAAGTGCCATGGGATCACCAAGCAGTGCTCAGGTGAAGGCATCTGATTTTCTTTAAGATCTTGCTCAAATGTCATCTCCTCTAGAAGAAAATGTAGGGTTTCACTAGGCAGACAACATAGGGAAATTCATCTCAGTTCAAGAAACATGTGTTGATTATCTAATACGTTCAAGCAGTTGTGCACTGGGGATAGAAAAACATCATCATCATCATCATCATCATCAACAACAATCTTGCTGTATTCCAGGCACATAATTTTACATGTATTATCTCATTTAATCTCAAACAACTGTATGATACAGGTGTTTATTATTATCCCTATTTAGATGAAACATTTAACCTTCAGAGAATTTAAATGAGTTGCACTTGCAAGCTTAGCAGGTGAGGAATCAAATTTGGAATAGGACCTAGATCAATGATCCTCTGGATCCACAATCTTGACCAGTACCCTGTTCTCTTTGCTTAGAGAGCACTGAGAGAAAATCCATAAGCAAATAATCACAAAACAAGGGATGATGTAATATACGTAAAGGTAGGATTTTACCTTAAGTGGAAGGAGGAAGAAGTCATTATTTATTTTTTCTGGGTGAGAGATGTATTTCCAATTTCACCAAAGTATGGAAAGATGTTTATCCTAGTAACAATACTCAGTAATGGTGTTTAATTTCAGCCTAGTACATGATTTGATTCTAAAACACAACATCTCCTTAGAATTTTTGATATCTGGAATTCTATAGCTCAATGGTTCTGGTGGAAAATTGACTATTAATATTTTATATACTTCTTTTGATAATTTTGGTGCTAAATGAATCAAATCTATTCATAACTCTTAAGTTTTCAAATTCTGAAATCTTTTAGAGTTGTTTGGTTAAAACTAGTTCTTCCAGTTTGTTAGCTTACCAAATGAGCCAAAATAAAGGAAAAACAAAAATTTATTTTCAGTCAGATATAGAAAGTTATTTAGTTTAGTTACATGATGCTATTTCTGCCTTTAAAAATTTCTTCTTTCTTTTTTTCTCCATCTCTCTTTTTGAGGGGATTATAAACACTGCCAATATTTTTTGCCTAAAGGGTAAATCCTCCTAAACTCTTTTGGGATCTATATTAGGTGCCAGATTGTCATAAGAAAATTATGTGAACTACTGGTGAGTAAACAAGCAAACCAGAAGTTAGTTTTTCAGAACAGATGCTAGCCAGTAGTTCACAGGCATTATCCAGCAACTGGTGGGGATCTACTTGGCCAGTGCCTGACCACTGTAGATGTGAACTTCCCTGGACCTTGGCAGTCAAGAGAGAGAGAGGCAGAGAAAGCCCCGTTATCATCACTAATTCCCTTTTGACCACACATGACAGCATGACCTGCTTCAAAGAAATAACATAAATGGTGATTAGGTGCCCCCACAAGCCCACAGTAGCCCATTCAACAAAGAGCAAAAGTAAAATTACTTCTGATGGATTTAGCAACATCATAGTTCACCCGTGAGGCAACAGGCTTTTATTGCTTGCTTTGGGACTGGCTTCTTCTCATTTTCTTTAGGAAAGTGAGTCTACCTGACTTAGAAACAAAATTTTGGAACAGAAACCCTTTGTAAGTTGGGAGATCCCTAAACTAAAATTTCAAGTGAGATGAAAAGCCCCTTGAGAAATAAAATTCTGGCTGGGCATGGTGGCTGATGCCTGTAATTCTGGCACTTTGAAAGGCTGAGGCAGGAAGATCACTTGAGGCTAGGAGTTTGAGACCAGCCTAAGCAACATAGGGAAACCCCTGTGGTATGGTTTGGACATGTGTCCCCACCCAAATCTCATGTTGAACTGTAATCCCCAGTGTTGTAGCTGGTGTCTGGAGGGAGGTGACTGGATTACGAGGGTGGATTTCTCATGAATGGTTTAGTACTATCTCCGTGGTACTCCTCATGATAGCAGGTGAGCTCTCACAAGATCTGGTTGTTTAAAAGTGTGTGGTATCTCCCCTCTCACTCACTTGTTCCTGCTTTCACTATGTGACATGTCTGCTCCGCCTTCACAATCTGCCAGTAATTTGTGGCAGGTTATGAGTGTGTGTAATTTATGAGTGCTGATAGGATGAAAGATAGAAAATGATTTTAGATAGAAAGAAAATCATTCTGGAAGCTTCGAGTCTTCCTTTTGTAATATATATTGGTTCTTTTTTAATATTCCCTATTTCAACACTGACTGACTTGGAGTCTCTCTCTCACAATGACTACATGTAATATGAGATTCTAGGATGTATACTAGAACAGAAAATGGACACTAAATAAAAACTGAGGAATTTTGAACGAGTATGGTCTTTAGATATTAATAATATAACAATATTGATGCCTTAATTGTAATGAATGCACTACACTAATATGAAATGTTAGTAATAGAGAAAGCAGAGTTTGGGTACTTACCAGGAACATTATACTATTTTTACAATGTTTCTGTAAACCCAATAGTGTTCAAAAATTAAACTTTTATTTAAATCAATTGCAATATATAAGATTAATTAAACCCAAATAGTGGAAAATATAACTTCTGTTATAATGTCCTTGGAAGCTTCTAAACACGAGGCTTTTATTTTCCATTTTTAGTAGAAATTTTACATATTTTCAAATCAAACTGTTAATATGTGACAATATTTGCAGTACTGAAAGCTTAATAACTTATAGATTCATGGTAATGAAAAGCAAAACATACTGTTGTTTTTGGTTTTGGAATACTGTATGAAATATGTAATTTTTTTTTTTTTTTTTTTTTTTTTGAGATGGATTCTCACTCATTTGCCCAGGCTGGAGTGCAGTGGGATGATCTCGCCTTACTGCAACTTCTGCCTTCCGAGTTCAAACAGTTCTTCTGCCTCAGCCTCCCCAGTAGCTGGGACTACAGGCATGTGCCACACTATACCTGGCTAATTTTTGTTTGTTTGTTTGTTTGTATTTTGCATAGAGACGGGGTTTCACCATGTTGGCCAGGCTGGTCTTGAATTCCTGACCTCAGGTGATCTGCCAACTTTGGCCTCCAAAAGTGCTGGGATTACAGGCATGAGCCATCATGCCTGGCCAAAACATGTAATCTCCTATTCAAGATTTATAATAACAGTTATGTGTACTCAGTAAGGGACGGTGATCTACATAAAATAAAAGGCCAGGCACAGTGACTCATGCCTGTAATCTCAGCATTTTTGGGAGGCCAATACATGAGGACTGCTTGAGTTCAAAACCAGCTTTGTCTGGAGGCATCATGCTATCTGACTTCAAATTATACTACAAGGCTACAGTAACCAAAACAGCATGGTACTGGTACCAAAACACATATATAGATCAATGGAATAGAACAGAGCCCACAGAAATAATACCACACATCTACAGCCATCTGATCTTTGACAAACCTGACAAAAACAAGAAATGGGGAAAGGATTCCCTATTTAACAAATGGTGCTGGGAAAATTGGTTAGCCATAAGTAGAAAGTTGAAACTGGATCCTTTCCTTACTCCTTATATGAAAATTAATTCAAGA
>NW_022306197.1:0-2822 GCF_002776525.5 Piliocolobus tephrosceles | reverse complement strand
GTCAACATTAGACAGATCAACGAGACAGAAAGTTAACAAGGATATCCAGGAATTGAACTCATCTCTGCACCAAGCGGACCTAATAGACATCTATAGAACTCTCCACCCCAAGTCAACAGAATATACATTCTTCTCAGCACCACATCACACTTATTCCAAAATTGACCACATAATTGGAAGTAAAGCACTCCTCAGCAAATGTAAAAGAACAGAAATTATAACAAACTGTCTCTCTGACCACAGTGCAATCAAACTAGAACTCAGGACTAAGAAATTCAATCAAAACCGCTCAACTACATGGAAACTGAACAACCTGCTCCTGAATGACTACTGGGTACATAACGAAATGAAAGCAGAAATAAAGATGTTCTTTGAATCCAATGAGAACAAAGATACAACATACCAGAATCTCTGGGACACATTTAAAGCAGTATGTAGAGGGAAATTTATAGCACTAAGTGCCCACAAGAGAAAGCAGGAAAGATCTAAAATTGACACTCTAACATCACAATTAAAAGAACTAGAGAGGCAAGAGCAAACACATTCAAAAGCTAGCAGAAGGCAAGAAATAACTAAGATCAGAGCAGAACTGAAGGAGATAGAGACACAAAAAACCCTCCAAAAAATCAATGAATCCAGGAGTTGGTTTTTTGAAAAGATCAACAAAATTGACAGACCGCTAGCAAGATTAATAAAGAAGAAAAGAGAGAGGAATCAAATAGACGCAATAAAAAATGATAAAGGGGATATCACCACCGACCCCACAGAAATACAAACTACCATCAGAGAATACTATAAACACCTCTACGCAAATCAACTAGAAAATCTAGAAGAAATGGATAATTTCCTGGACACGTACACTCTTCCAAGACTAAACCAGGAAGAAGTTGAATCCCTGAATAGACCAATAGCAGCCTCTGAAATTGAGGCAACAATTAATAGCCTACCCACCAAAAAAAGCCCAGGACCAGATGGATTCACAGCTGAATTCTACCAGAGGTACAAGGAGGAGCTGGTACCATTCCTTCTGAAACTATTCCAATCAATAGAAAAAGAGGGAATCCTCCCTAACTCATTTTATGAGGCCAGCATCATCCTGATACCAAAGCCTGGCAGAGACACAACAAAAAAAGAGAATTTTAGACCAATCTCCCTGATGAACATCGATGCAAAAATCCTCAATAAAATACTGGCAAACCGGATTCAGCAGCACATCAAAAAGCTTATCCACCATGATCAAGTGGGCTTCATCCCTGGGATGCAAGGCTGGTTCAACATTCGCAAATCAATCAACGTAATCCAGCATATCAACAGAACCAAAGACAAGAACCACATGATTATCTCAATAGATGCAGAAAAGGCTTTTGACAAAATTCAACAGCCCTTCATGCTAAAAACGCTCAACAAATTCGGTATTGATGGAACGTACCTCAAAATAATAAGAGCTATTTATGACAAACCCACAGCTAATATCATACTGAATGGGCAAAAACTGGAAAAGTTCCCTTTGAAAACTGGCACAAGACAGGGATGCCCTCTCTCACCACTCCTATTCAACATAGTGTTGGAAGTTCTGGCTAGGGCAATCAGGCAAGAGAAAGAAATCAAGGGTATTCAGTTAGGAAAAGAGGAAGTCAAATTGTCCCTGTTTGCAGATGACATGATTGTGTATTTAGAAAACCCCATCGTCTCAGCCCAAAATCTTCTTAAGCTGATAAGCAACTTCAGCAAAGTCTCAGGATACAAAATTAATGTGCAAAAATCACAAGCATTCTTATACACCAGTAACAGACAAGCAGAGAGCCAAATCAGGAATGAACTTCCATTCACAATTGCTTCAAAGAGAATAAAATACCTAGGAATCCAACTTACAAGGGATGTAAAGGACCTCTTCAAGGAGAACTACAAACCACTGCTCAGTGAAATCAAAGAGGACACAAACAAATGGAAGAACATACCATGCTCATGGATAGGCAGAATCAATATTGTGAAAATGGCCATACTGCCCAAGGTAATTTATAGATTCAATGCCATCCCCATCAAGCTACCAATGAGTTTCTTCACCGAATTGGAAAAAACTGCTTTAAAGTTCATATGGAACCAAAAAAGAGCCCGTATTGCCAAGACAATCCTAAGTCAAAAGGACAAAGCCGGAGGCGTCACGCTACCTGACTTCAAACTATACTACAAGGCTACAGTAACCAAAACAGCATGGTACTGGTACCAAAACAGAGATATAGACCAATGGAACAGAACGGAGCCTTCAGAAATAATGCCACACATCTACAACCATCTGATATTTGACAAACCTGAGAAAAACAAGAAATGGGGAAAGGATTCCCTATTTAATAAATGGTGCTGGGAAAATTGGCTAGCCATAAGTAGAAAGCTGAAACTGGATCCTTTCCTTACTCCTTATACGAAGATTAATTCAAGATGGATTAGAGACTTAAATGTTAGACCTAATACCATAAAAACCCTAGAAGAAAATCTAGGTAGTACCATTCAGGACATAGGCATGGGCAAGGACTTCATGTCTAAAACACCAAAAGCAACGGCAGCAAAAGCCAAAATTGACAAATGGGATCTCATTAAACTAAAGAGCTTCTGCACAGCAAAAGAAACTACCATCAGAGTGAACAGGCAACCTACAGAATGGGAGAAAATTTTTGCAATCTACTCATCTGACAAAGGGCTAATTTCCAGAATCTACAAAGAACTCAAACAAATATACAAGAAAAAAACAAACAACCCCATCAAAAAGTGGGGAAAGGATATGAACAGACATTTCTCAAAAGAAGACATTCATACAGCCAACAGAC
>NW_022306196.1:0-4828 GCF_002776525.5 Piliocolobus tephrosceles | reverse complement strand
CACTCTGATGGTAGTTTCTTTTGCTGTGCAGAAGTTCTTTAGTTTAACTAGATCCCATTTGTCAATTTTGACTTTTGTTGCCATTGCTTTTGGTGTTTTAGACATGAAGTCCTTGCCCATGCCTATGTCCTGAATGGTATTACCTAGGTTTTGTTCTAGGGTTTTTATGGTATTAGGTCTATCATTTAAGTCACTAATCCATCTTGAATTAATTTTCGTATAAGGAGTAAGGAAAGGATCCAGTTTCAGCTTTCTACTTATGGCTACCCAATTATCCCAGCATCATTTATTAAATAGAGAATCCTTTCCCCATTTCTTGTTTCTCTCAGGTTTGTCAAAGATCAGATGGCTGTAGATGTGTGGTATTACTTCTGAGGACTCTGTTCTGTTCCATTGTCCTATATCTCTGTTTTGGTACCAGTACCATGCTGTTTTGGTTACTGAAGCCTTGTAGTATAGCTTGAAGTCAGGTAGCGTGATGCCTCCAGTTTTGTTCTTTTGACTTAGGATTGTCTTGGCAATGCGGGCTCTTTTTTGGTTCCATATGAACTTTAAAGCAGTTTTTTCCTATTATGTGAAGAAACTCATTGGTAGCTTGATGCGGATGGCATTGAATCTATAAATTACCTTGGGCAGTATGGCCATTTTCACAATATGGGTTCTTCCTATTCATGAGCATGTTATGTTCTTCCATTTGTTTGTGTCCTCTTTGATTTCACTGAGCAGTGGTTTGTAGTTCTCCTTGAAGAGGTCCTTTACATCCCTTGTAAGTTGGATTCCTAGGTATTTTATTCTCTTTGAAGCAATTGTGAATGGAAGTTCATTCCTGATTTGGCTCTCTGCTTGTCTGTTACTGGTGTATAAGAATGCTTGTGATTTTTGCACATTAATTTTGTATCCTGAGACTTTGCTGAAGTTGCTTATCAGCTTAAGAAGATTTTGGGCTGAGACGATGGGGTTTTCTAAATACACAATCATGTCATCTGCAAACAGGGACAATTTGACTTCCTCTTTTCCTAACTGAATACCCTTGATTTCTTTCTCTTGCCTGATTGCCCTAGCCAGAACTTCCAACACTATGTTGAATAGGAGTGGTGAGAGAGGGCATCCCTGTCTTGTGCCAGTTTTCAAAGGGAACTTTTCCAGTTTTTGCCCATTCAGTATGATATTAGCTGTGGGTTTGTCATAAATAGCTCTTATTATTTTGAGGTACGTTCCATCAATACCGAATTTGTTGAGCGTTTTTAGCATGAAGGGCTGTTGAATTTTGTCAAAAGCCTTTTCTGCATCTATTGAGATAATCATGTGGTTCTTGTCTTTGGTTCTGTTGATATGCTGGATTACGTTGATTGATTTGCGAATGTTGAACCAGCCTTGCATCCCAGGGATGAAGCCCACTTGATCATGGTGGATAAGCTTTTTGATGTGCTGCTGAATCCGGTTTGCCAGTATTTTATTGAGGATTTTTGCATCGATGTTCATCAGGGAGATTGGTCTAAAATTCTCTTTTTTTGTTGTGTCTCTGCCAGGCTTTGGTATCAGGATGATGTTGGCCTCATAAAATGAGTTAGGGAGGATTCCCTCTTTTTCTATTGATTGGAATAGTTTCAGAAGGAATGGTACCAGCTCCTCCTTGTACCTCTGGTAGAATTCAGCTGTGAATCCATCTGGTCCTGGGCTTTTTTTGGTGGGCAGGCTATTAATTGTTGCCTCAATTTCAGAGGCTGCTATTGGTCTATTCAGGGATTCAACTTCTTCCTGGTTTAGTCTTGGAAGAGTGTACGCGTCCAGGAAATTATCCATTTCTTCTAGATTTTCTAGTTGATTTGCGTAGAGGTGTTTATAGTATTCTCTGATGGTAGTTTGTATTTCTGTGGGGTCGGTGGTGATATCCCCTTTATCATTTTTTATTGCGTCTATTTGATTCCTCTCTCTTTTCTTCTTTATTAGCCTTGCTAGCGGTCTGTCAATTTTGTTGATCTTTTCAAAAAACCAACTCCTGGATTCATTGATTTTTTGGAGGGTTTTTTGTGTCTCTATCTCCTTCAGTTCTGCTCTGATCTTAGTTATTTCTTGCCTTCTGCTAGCTTTTGAATGTGTTTGCTCTTGCCTCTCTAGTTCTTTTAATTGTGATGTTAGAGTGTCAATTTTAGATCTTTCCTGCTTTCTCTTGTGGGCACTTAGTGCTATAAATTTCCCTCTACATACTGCTTTAAATGTGTCCCAGAGATTCTGGTATGTTGTATCTTTGTTCTCATTGGATTCAAAGAACATCTTTATTTCTGCTTTCATTTCGTTATGTACCCAGTAGTCATTCAGGAGCAGGTTGTTCAGTTTCCATGTAGTTGAGCGGTTTTGATTGAATTTCTTAGTCCTGAGTTCTAGTTTGATTGCACTGTGGTCAGAGAGACAGTTTGTTATAATTTCTGTTCTTTTACATTTGCTGAGGAGTGCTTTACTTCCAATTATGTGGTCAATTTTGGAATAAGTGTGATGTGGTGCTGAGAAGAATGTATATTCTGTTGACTTGGGGTGGAGAGTTCTATAGATGTCTATGAGGTCCGCTTGGTGCAGAGATGAGTTCAATTCCTGGATATCCTTGTTAACTTTCTGTCTCGTTGATCTGTCTAATGTTGACAGTGAACTGTTGAAGTCTCCCATAATTATTGTATGGGAGTCTAAGTCTCTTTGTAAGTCTCTAAGGACTTGCTTTATGAATCTGGGTGCTCCTGTATTAGGTGCATATATATTTAGGATAGTTAGCTCTTCCTGTTGGATTGATCCCTTTACCATTATGTAATGGCCTTCTTTGTCTCTTTTGATCTTTGATGGTTTAAAGTCTGTTTTATCAGAGACTAGGATTGCAACCCCTGCTTTTTTTTGTTCTCCATTTGCTTGGTAGATCTTCCTCCATCCTTTTATTTTGAGCCTATGTATGTCTCTGCATGTGAGATGGGTCTCCTGAAGACAGCAGACTGATGGGTCTTGACTCTTTATCCAGTTTGCCAGTCTGTGTCTTTTAATTGGAGCATTTAGTCCATTTACATTTAAGGTTAATATTGTTATGTGTGATCTTGATCCTGCCATTATGATATTAACTGGTTATTTTGCTCATTAGTTGATGCAGTTTCTTCCTAGCCTCGATGGTCTTTACATTTTGGCATGTTTTTGCAATGGCTGGTACCGGTTGTTCCTTTCCATGTTTAGGGCTTCCTTCAGGGTCTCTTGTAAGGCAGGCCTGGTGGTGACAAAATCTCTAAGCATTTGCTTATCTGTAAAGAATTGTATTTCTCCTTCACTTATGAAACTTAGTTTGGCTGGATATGAAATTCTGGGTTTAAAATTCTTTTCTTTAAGAACGTTGAATATTGGCCCCCACTCTCTTCTGGCTTGTAGAGTTTCTGCCGAGAGATCTGCTGTCAGTCTGATGGGCTTCCCTTTGTGGGTAACCTGACCTTTCTCTCTGGCTGCCCTTAAGATTTTTTCCTTCATTTCAACTTTGGTGAATCTGGCAATTATGTGTCTTGGAGTTGCTCTTCTGGAGGAGTATCTTTGTGGCGTTCTCTGTATTTCCTGAATTTGAATGTTGGCCTGCCCTGCTAGATTGGGGAAGTTCTCCTGGATGATATCCTGTAGAGTGTTTTCCAATTTGGTTCCATTTTCCCCCTCACTTTCAGGCACCCCAATCAGACGTAGATTTGGTCTTTTTACATAATCCCATACTTCTTGCAGGCTTTGTTCATTTCTTTTTCTTCTTTTTTCTTTTGGTTTCTCTTCTCGCTTCATTTCATTCATTTGATCCTCCATCGCTGATACTCTTTCTTCCAGTTGATCGAGTCGGTTACTGAAGCTTGTGCGTTTGTCACGTATTTCTCGTGTCATGGTTTTCATCTCTGTCATTTCGTTTATGACCTTCTCTGCATTAATTAGTCTAGCTGTCAATTCTTCCACTCTTTTTTCAAGATTTTTAGTTTCTTTGCGCTGGGTACGTAATTCCTCCTTTAGCTCTGAGAGGTTTGATGGACCGAAGCCTTCTTCTCTCATCTCATCAAAATCATTCTCTGACCAGCTTTGATCCGTTGCTGGCGATGGGCTGTGCTCCTTTGCAGGAGGAGATGCGCTCTTATTTTTTGAATTTCCAGCTTTTCTGCCCTGCTTTTTCCCCATCTTTGTGGTTTTATCTGTCACTGGTCTTTGATGATGGTGACGTACTGATGGGGTTTTGATATAGGTGTCCTTCCTGTTTGATAGTTTTCCTTCTGACAGTCAGGACCCTCAGCTATAGGTCTGTTGGAGATTGCTTGAGGTCCACTCCAGACCCTGTTTGCCTGGGTATCAGCAGCAGAGGTTGCAGAAGATAGAATATTGCTGAACAGCGAGTGCACCTGTCTGATTCTTGCTTTGGAAGCTTCCTCTCAGGGGTGTACTCCACCCTGTGAGGTGTGGGGTGTCAGACTGCCCCTAGTGGGGGATGTCTCCCAGTTAGGCTACTCAGGGGTCAGTGACCCACTTGAGCAGGCAGACTGCCCCTTCTCAGATCTCAACCTCCGTGTTGGGAGATCCCCTGCTCTCTTCAAAGCTGTCAGACAGAGTCATTCGCGTTTCACAGGCTTCTACTCCTTTAGCTGAGCCCTGTCCCCAGAGGCGCAGTCTACAGAGACAGGCAGGTTTCCTTGAGCTGCTGTGAGCTCCACCCAGTTCCAGCTTCCCAGCGGCTTTAGTTACCTACTTAAGCCTCAGCGATGGCGGGCGCCCCTCCCCCAGCCTCGCTGCTGCCTTGCGGTTAGATTGCCGCAGACTGCTGTGTTAGCAAGGAGAGAGGCTCCGT
>NW_022306195.1:0-3677 GCF_002776525.5 Piliocolobus tephrosceles | reverse complement strand
GAGGCTGGGGGAGGGGCGCCCGCCATCGCTGAGGCTTAAGTAGGTAACTAAAGCCGCTGGGAAGCTGGAACTGGGTGGAGCTCACAGCAGCTCAAGGAAACCTGCCTGTCTCTGTAGACTGCGCCTCTGGGGACAGGGCTCAGCTAAAGGAGTAGAAGCCTGTGAAACGCGAACGACTCTGTCTGACAGCTTTGAAGAGAGCAGTGGATCTCCCAACACGGAGGTTGAGATCTGAGAAGGGGCAGTCTGCCTGCTCAAGTGGGTCACTGACCCCTGAGTAGCCTAACTGGGAGACATCCCCCACTAGGGGCAGTCTGACACCCCACACCTCACAGGGTGGAGTACACCCCTGAGAGGAAGCTTCCAAAGCAAGAATCAGACAGGTGCACTCGCTGTTCAGCAATATTCTATCTTCTGCAACCTCTGCTGCTGATACCCAGGCAAACAGGGTCTGGAGTGGACCTCAAGCAATCTCCAACAGACCTATAGCTGAGGGTCCTGACTGTCAGAAGGAAAACTATCAAACAGGAAGGACACCTATATCAAAACCCCATCAGTACGTCACCATCATCAAAGACCAGAGACAGATAAAACCACAAAGATGGGGAAAAAGCAGGGCAGAAAAGCTGGAAATTCAAAAAATAAGAGCGCATCTCCTCCTGCAAAGGAGCACAGCCCATCGCCAGCAATGGATCAAAGCTGGTCAGAGAATGATTTTGATGAGATGAGAGAAGAAGGCTTCAGTCCATCAAACCTCTCAGAGCTAAAGGAGGAATTACGTACCCAGCGCAAAGAAACTAAAAATCTTGAAAAAAGAGTGGAAGAATTGACAGCTAGACTAATTAATGCAGAGAAGGTCATAAACGAAATGACAGAGATGAAAACCATGTCACGAGAAATACGTGACAAATGCACAAGCTTCAGTAACCGACTCGATCAACTGGAAGAAAGAGTATCAGCGATTGAGGATCAAATGAATGAAATGAAGCGAGAAGAGAAACCAAAAGAAAAAAGAAGAAAAAGAAATGAACAAAGCCTGCAAGAAGTATGGGATTATGTCAAAAGACCAAATCTACGTCTGATTGGGGTGCCTGAAAGTGAGGGGGAAAATGGAACCAAATTGGAAAACACTCTACAGGATATCATCCAGGAGAACTTCCCCAACCTAGCAGGCCAGGCCAACATTCAAATTCAGGAAATACAGAGAACGCCACAAAGATACTCCTCCAGAAGAGCAACTCCAAGACACATAATTGCCAGATTCACCAAAGTTGAAATGAAGGAAAAAATCTTAAGGGCAGCCAGAGAGAAAGGTCGGGTTACCCACAAAGGGAAGCCCATCAGACTGACAGCAGATCTCTCGGCAGAAACTCTACAAGCCAGAAGAGAGTGGGGGCCAATATTCAACGTTCTTAAAGAAAAGAATTTTAAACCCAGAATTTCATATCCAGCCAAACTAAGTTTCATAAGTGAAGGAGAAATAAAATTCTTTACAGATAAGCAAATGCTTAGAGATTTTGTCACCACCAGGCCTGCCTTACAAGAGACCCTGAAGGAAGCCCTAAACATGGAAAGGAACAACAGGTACCAGCCATTGCAAAATCATGCCAAAATGTAAAGACCATCGAGCCTAGGAAGAAACTGCATCAACTAATGAGCAAAATAACCAGTTAATATCATAATGGCAGGATCAAGTTCACACATAACAATATTAACCTTAAATGTAAATGGACTAAATGCTCCAATTAAAAGACACAGACTGGCAAACTGGATAAAGAGTCAAGACGCATCAGTCTCCTGTCTTCAGGAGACCCATCTCACATGCAGAGACATACATAGGCTCAAAATAAAGGGATGGAGGAAGATCTATCAAGCAAATGGAGAACAAAAAAAAGCAGGGGTTGCAATCCTAGTCTCTGATAAAACAGACTTTAAACCATCAAAGATCAAAAGAGACAAAGAAGGCCATTACATAATGGTAAAGGGATCAATCCAACAGGAAGAGCTAACTATCCTAAATATATATGCACCCAATACATGAGCACCCAGATTCATAAAGCAAGTCCTTAGAGACTTACAAAGAGACTTAGACTCCCATACAATAATAATGGAAGACTTCAACACTCCACTGTCAACATTAGACAGATCAACGAGACAGAAAGTTAACAAGGATATCTAGGAATTGAACTCATCTCTGCACCAAGCGGACCTAATAGACATCTATAGAACTCTCCACCCGAAGTCAACAGAATATACATTCTTCTCAGCACCACATCACACTTATTCCAAAATTGACCACATAATTGGAAGTAAAGCACTCCTCAGCAAATGTAAAAGAACAGAAATTATAACAAACTGTCTCTCTGACCACAGTGCAATCAAACTAGAACTCAGGACTAAGAAATTCAATCAAAACCGCTCAACTACATGGAAACTGAACAACCTGCTCCTGAATGACTACTGGGTACATAACGAAATGAAAGCAGAAATAAAGATGTTCTTTGAATCCAATGAGAACAAAGATACAACATACCAGAATCTCTGGGACACATTTAAAGCAGTGCGTAGAGGGAAATTTATAGCACTAAGTGCCCACAAGAGAAAGCAGGGAAGTTCTAAAATTGACACTCTAACATCACAATTAAAAGAACTAGAGAGGCAAGAGCAAACACATTCAAAAGCTAGCAAAAGGCAAGAAATAACTAAGATCAGAGCAGAACTGAAGGAGATAGAGACACAAAAAACCCTCCAAAAAATCAATGAATCCAGGAGCTGGTTTTTTCAAAAGATCAACAAAATTGACAGACCGCTAGCAAGGCTAATAAAGAAGAAAAGAGAGAGGAATCAAACAGACGCAATAAAAAATGATAAAGGGGATATCACCACCGACCCCACAGAAATACAAACTACCATCAGAGAATACTATAAACACCTCTACGCAAATCAACTAGAAAATCTAGAAGAAATGGATAATTTCCTGGACGCGTACACTCTTCCAAGACTAAACCAGGAAGAAGTTGAATCCTGAGTAGACCAATAGCAGCCTCTGAAATTGAGGCAACAATTAATAGCCTACCCACCAAAAAAAGTCCAGGACCAGATGGATTCACAGCTGAATTCTACCAGAGGTACAAGGAGGAGCTGGTACCATTCCTTCTGAAACTATTCCAATCAATAGAAAAAGAGGGAATCCTCCCTAACTCATTTTATGAGGCCAACATCATCCTGATACCAAAGCCTGGCAGAGACACAACAAAAAAAGAGAATTTTAGACCAATCTCCCTGATGAACATCGATGCAAAAATCCTCAATAAAATACTGGCAAACCGGATTCAGCAGCACATCAAAAAGCTTATCCACCATGATCAAGTGGGCTTCATCCCTGGGATGCAAGGCTGGTTCAACATTCGCAAATCAATCAACGTAATCCAGCATATCAACAGAACCAAAGACAAGAACCACATGATTATCTCAATAGATGCAGAAAAGGCTTTTGACAAAATTCAACAGCCCTTCATGCTAAAAACGCTCAATAAATTCGGTATTGATGGAACGTACCTCAAAATAATAAGAGCTATTTATGACAAACCCACAGCTAATATCATACTGAATGGGCAAAAACTGGAAAAGTTCCCTTTGAAAACTGGCACAAGACAGGGATGCCCTCTCTCACCACT
>NW_022306194.1:0-2129 GCF_002776525.5 Piliocolobus tephrosceles | reverse complement strand
AGAAAAACTATATCCTGGGCCATAAAACAAATCTCAATACATTTAAAGGATGTCAAATTATATAGAGTGTATTCCCTGACTACAGAGAAATCAAACTAAAAATCAACAACAGGGAACTCTTAAAATACTTAAAATTAAACAATATTCCTAAATAATCTGTAGGCCAAAGAAAAAAACACAAAGGAAAGAAACATTTATAAGTAAATGAACATAAAAACACAATATATAACATTTGTGGAAAGCACTTAAGGCAGTATTAAGAGACATATTTGTGGCACTATCTGCCTATATTAGATAAGATTAAAACTCTCATGTCAGTAATTTAAGCAACCCAAGAAACTTTAAAAATGAGTAAAAAATAAATCCAAAGCAAGCATGAAGAAGGAAGTATCAAAGAGCAGAAATGAATGAAATTGAAAAATAAGAAAATGATAGATTAAAAAAATAAAATACAATTATTTCTTTGGAAAGTTCAATGAAATTGACCCAGAGAAATACCCACACAAACATATCCAGCAGATTTCTTACAAAGGCACACAAACAATCAATGTAGAAAAGGTAGCCTTTTCAACAAATGAAGGAAAAATAAAGAACCATGAAACTTTTGGGAAAAAGGAGAAAATCTTTAGGAACTCATGCTAAGCAAAGAGTTCTATCCTTAGAAAGCAAACTTGTTAGATTTGATTTAATTAAATTAAAACTTTTTCTCTGCCCAGGACACTGTTAAAAGAACAATATACAAGGTACAGCTTACAGTGAAATAATGGCAAATAACATATCTGACAAAGAACTAATGGCTAGAACACAGAAAGGAGAAACATTCTAGTAGTAAAGAAATAATCTGATCAGAAAATGGACAAAGAGCATAGTGACATTTTCACAAAGAGGCTATACATAAGCACATGAAAAGGTGTTCAATATCACTAGCCATGAGTGAAATGCAAATTAAAACTATCAGGCCATATCATTACACATTTATCAGAATGGCTAAAGTAAAAAATTGTGACTACACCAATTCTGGTGAGCATGTGGGCAACTGGATCACACATACATTGTTGGTGGGAATGCAAAATGATATAGTCATTCTGTAAAACACTTTGACAGTTTCTTTAAAGTGTAAACCTTGGACTATGATATCCACTACCCATTGTATTCCTAGACATTCTTCCCAGAGTAGTGAGAATCTGTGTTTCCACAAAACTTGTATATAAATGTTTATAGCAGCTTTATTTGTAATAGTCAAAAAAAACAGAAACATTCCAGATGTCCTTCAACAGGTAAACTCCTAAACAAACCATGGTATATCCACAACATGGAATACTACTAGCAAAAAAGACATTTAATCATTGATGCAGGCAATAGCTTGGCTAAGTCTCCAGAGAATTATGCTGAGTGAACAGAGTCAATTCCAAAAGATTTGTACTATGTAATTCCATTTACACCACACTTTTGAAATGATGAAATTCCTGATATGAAGAACAACTGCCTAGGGTTACTGCACTTGAGTTATAGGTGAGATTGAAGTTTCTGTGGCTATCATAGGGCCACAGGAGGAACCCTTGTGGTGATGGACGTATTCTGCATATAATTATGCTCCTGTACTATAGTTTTGCAAGCTGTTGCCATTTTAAAAATTGGTTAATGTTACATAGATCTTACTGTATGTTTAGCTAACAGCAGTATATAAGTCTCTATCTCAAAGCCAATAATATAATTTAAAAGTAACTCTTATATCATATAACAACACATACCAAATATTAAAGATCTAAACTGTTATACACTCAGATAAACTGCAACTGACTTCAGTTTGAAAACATACCTAACTCCAGTCATGAACAGTAATAGTTTTTGTCTTTTTTCTCTGGATTTATTTAAAACATTGTCCTATTTGAAACACTGAAGTATACTTACTTTCCTTTTCTTTTTCTTTCTCTGGTTGTTAAGGGCATCACCACAAGTGTCCCTCATGAGGCCCTTTTATAGCCACATCCACTTTGATCTCACATACCTGTCAAATACATCTGTCAAATACATCCTTGCTGACTGAGATTAGAAAGAAAAATAAGTCAAAAAATAAGGCTACTTCTCTAAATTTAATAGTTATCTTCAACAAAATACTATAAAAATTG
>NW_022306192.1:0-8620 GCF_002776525.5 Piliocolobus tephrosceles | reverse complement strand
GGCTGGGTGACCTCAGCAGGGCTCAGCCAATGGGGAGCAGGTGCAGGCGCTAGGGGGCGGGAAGAGAGAGAAGGCAGAGAATGGATTCCTTCTCCTTTACCTTTAGCCCTGGGCGTCAGGACTTGATAGAACAGCCCCTCCCTTGCTCCTTGAGGACTGGGATTTGCATCAGCCTCCCTGGGGTTTTCTTCTTACTTGTCCCCCCCCCCCCCACCTTCTCAGTGTCCCCCCTTTTCTCCAAGGCTCTGACGCCACAGAACAAGGAGTCAATTTGCCGCCTGCACACTGACCTATGTAGGCAGATATTATTATTATTATATTTTATTGTTATATTTATATTTTATTTTACTCTATTTTATTTTACTTTACTTCATTTTATTTTATTTTAGAGACAGAGCCTCGCTGTGTTGCCCAGGCTGGAGTGCAATGGTGCAATCTCCGCTCACTGTGTAGCAGGACAAGCCGCAGACAAAACTCCTCAGACACTGAGTTACAGAAGGAAGCAGTTTATTCGGCCGGGGGCATCAGCAAGACTCTGCTGTCTCAAGAGCCAAGCTCCCCGAGTAAGCAATTCCTGTCCCTTTTAAGGGCTCACAACTCGAAGGGGGTGCGCGTGAGAGGGTCCTGATCGATTGAGCAAACAGCGGGTATGTGACTGGGGGCTGCATGCACCGGTAATTAGATCAGAACAAAACAGGACAGAGATTTTCACAGTGCTTTTCCATACAATGTCTGTACTCTATAGATAACAGAACCGATTGGGTCAGGGGTCGATCTTTAACTACCAGGCCCAGGGTGCCGCGCCGGGCTGTCTGCCTGTGGATTTCATTTCTGCCTTTTAGTTTTTACTTCTTCTTTCTTTGGAGGTAGAAATTGGGCATAAGACAGTATGAGGGGTGGTCTCCTCGGTTAACTGCAACCCCTGCCGGCCGGGTTCAAGCGATTCGCCTGACTCAGCCTCCTGAGTAGCTGGAATTGCAGGCGTGCACCACCAACCCTGGCTAATTTTATGTATTTTTTAGTAGAGATGGGGTTTCTCCATGTTGGCCAGGCTGGTCTCGAACTCCTGACCTCAAGCTATCTGCCCGCCTCGGCCTCCCAAAGTGCTGGGACGACAGCCTGAAGTGTCATTTTTAAGAAGACTCCTTGTTCAAGGAAATCTGCTGAGCAGTCAGTTTGTGCCAAAACAGCTTGCAAAGCCCTGAGAGGAGAATGTTCGCATGGACAATGGCACGTGCAGCTCAGACCCATCGATGCCGGACGGTAGTCAACAAGGCCAGCCCCAGGCTGCTTCCGGTCTGTAAATGGGGTCTCGCGGTGCCCGAGGTAGGGGTGTGACAGGGGCCAGATTCCCGGAGATCGTGCATGGGCTCCTGGGAGGTAGGAAAAATCTCTGGTGCCCTCCAGGTGCACACTGAGCGTGAGCACTAAGCAGCAAGCCCCCTGGCCTGCAGGGATGGCCTTTCCTCCACCCTCAGGTCACCTGTGAGGAATGCACCTGTGGCCCAAGAAGCCGAGGTGGCCCAGACTGCAGAACTCTCTCGGGGCAGATTGTGCTTTTTCACACCTTGGACGCTGCCCTGCTGTTCCCTCTGCTACCACATCCACCCAGGGCTGAACACCCTAGGCTCGTTGTCACCAAGCCCCACCTGGGACCACACAGAAAGGGTCTGCCTCTGCCCCTTCCCCTCACATACATAAATCAGCATGTGCCTATACACTACACACATACACATACATGCACACACATATAGACGCACATATACAGACACACGTATGCACACACATATGCAAATGCACACATGCACATACACAAGCACAGATGCATGCAGACACTAACAGGCATACACGCTCATACGTATCCATATCTACACACAAAAAGCACACATGCACATATGCACAAACACATACACAATTGCCTACACACTGGCATGCATATACACACACACATATACACACATGCACACCCAAATATACACATGCACACATACCCACAAATACAGACACTAACAGGCATACACACTCATACATATCCATAAGTACACACACAAATGCACACATGCACATATGCATACACAAGCAACTGCAAACACACTAGCATGCATATACGCACACATGCACACACACATGCGCACACACATGCACACCCAAATATGCACATGCACAAGCACATTCACACAAATGCATACAGACTCTGACAGGCAAGCATGCTCATATATATCCATATCTACACACACAAATGCACACGTGCACCCATGCACAAATACATACAAAAACAATTGCATACACACTAGCATACACACACACACACACAATTATACACATACACAAACATATGCAAATGCACAGATACTAATAGGCATACACACTGATACATATCCATATCTACACACACAAATGCACACATGCACATATGCACAAATGCATAAACAACTGCACACACTAACATGCCTATACACACGTGCACACACACATATACATACACACATGCACAGCCAAATATACACATGCACAAACACATTCATATATAAATACATAATACACATACACACAGACACAAATACACAAATACAAACACACACATTCACATGCATACACGACCAGGCAAACACACACACAGCCACACATATACAGACACACATCCACAAAGACACATGCATATGTACAGACACAAACATAACATACAAACACATACACACAGAGACACACACAGAAACACACACGCATACACACCTTCATGAAGCTCTTTACCTCTACCAGCCAGACAACACATACACATTTCTTAGCCAAGAAAAATAGAAAGGCCGGGTGCAGTGGCTCACGCCTGTCATCCCAGCAGTTTGGGAGGCTGAGGTGGGCGGATCACGAGGTCAGGAGATGGAGACCATCCTGGCTAACACGGTGAAACCCCGTCTCCACTAAAAATACAAAAAATTAGCCAGGCACGGTGGCGGCACCTGTAGTCCCAGCTACTCGGGAGACTGAGGCAGGAGAATGGTGTGAACCCGGGAGGCGGAGCTTGCACTGAGCCAAGATGGGGCCACTGCACTCCAGCCTGGGCGACAGAGCGAGACTCCGTCTCAGAAAAAAAAGAAAGGAAAAGAAAAGAAAAACAGAAAAACACATCTTTAGAAACTAAGTATGACCTGCAAACTGCAAACAACAACAACAACAAAAAACCAACTGCGCTGGGGCTTGGATACCACAAGTGACAACCTAAATTATTGGGGCAGAAAACTGCCTAGAAGTGGTAGACAGATTTCCAGCTCTGAAATCAGGGCCCGGCGGCCGTGAGAGCCATCACCTGCCTTGTTTTTACAGTTTTATTAGCCTCATCCCTCGGGGAATCTCACGGCAGGTCTCCGGGGCTCTCTCTAATCTTGTTAACCTTCTGTGTCTCTCCTCCCGGAGTGCAAACTAATCTTTCTTAATGCAAGAGGACAGTGCAGCTTTGGAAAAGCCAGGGCGGCCGTCACCAGGCAGCCAGCGTCCCCCGTCCTCGGAACTGGACCTTGGAGAGCTTTGGTTTATGGAAACCGACTCCCCTGGGGTTGGGACGTTGAAACCCTGACAGTATCACTGAGCTGAGAGTTCATGTTTCTAGAAAAGGCAACGGATGCAGTGTCTGATGATGAAGCTTCAAGTGGGGTGTGCGCTGAGCAGGAATTATTTAAACCGATCCCTGGATGGATTTGTCTTTAAGGAGTGCGTCCTTTCTCCACAGACTCACTCAGGCTTCCTGACACCTGCCTGCCAGCCCTCACTGAATCTTCCCAGGGGCTCCTCATGTCTGCTGCCTGACAATTTTCTCCAGGGTGTGCAAACGCAGAGGACACAGCCCCGCTCTCAGACTGCTGGAGGGACGTGGGGACTTACCGCATGGCTGATGCTCTCAGGTTCCAGCCGGAGTTAATGACCTAAAATGCACCCAAAACAGACAGGCCTGGGTCCAGCCGGCCAGGGGAGGGCTGCCTGGGCTTGTCTGAAGAGCCCGGAAAGGGGAGGAGGAGGTGAACAGAGGAAGGAGAAAGGGTAATGAGGCCTGAGTTACCACCTCCGTTTGTGCTGCTTTGTTTCTTCCTGTGGGAACATGCACATCACACAGAATTTGCCATTTTAAAATTGCACAGCGAAGACACAATTCAGTGCACTGAGCGTTTTACACAACAGCCAACCCTGTCTAGTTCCAGAACACCTTCATAATCCCCCCTCAAAAAAGACCCCATGCCCATTAAGCCGTCACTCCCCAGTCTCCCTGCTCTCAGCCTTAAGCCATCACCCATCTGACTCTGCACGCCCTCTTCTTCTCTAGATAGTTCATGCAAATAATATTGTGCCATTTTGCACTTTTGTGCCTGGGTGTTTTTGTTGTTGTCGTGGTTGTGTTGTGGTTTTTGTTTTTACTGCGTTACTTCCACACCAACCTAATAAATGATGTATTCAGTGAAAGGCTGATCAAGGACTCAAAAAAATACCACTTTTTTTTTTTTTGGAAGACGGACTCTCGTTCTGACCCCAGGCTGGAGTGCAGTGGTGCGATCTCAGCTCACTGCAACCTCCACCTCCCGGGTTCAAGCGATTCTCCTGCCTCAGCCTCCCGAGTAGCTAGGATGACAGGTGCCTGCCACCGCGCCTGGCTAATTTATTTTGTATTTTTAGTAGAGATGGGGTTTCACCATGCTGGCCAGGCTGGTCTCCAACTCCCCACCTCAGGTGATCCGCCCACCCCGGCCTCCCAAACGGCTGGGATGACAGGCGTGAGCCACGACGCCTGGACATATCTCTTATTTACCTATGATGTCAAAGTCCCACTTTGAGTTGTCCCACGGACCCACGTACACATTGGCTGATGTCCCCTGTCTCCTTAGACATGTAGATGGGTGTCTCATGTCATATTGATGACATACTGATTTATGTCTCATGTCTATACATATTGATTGCTGTATGTCATCTCCCTAAAATGTATCAAACCAAACTGTCCTCCAACCACCTTGTGCCCACGTCATCAGGACTGCATGAGAGCTGTGTCATAGCTTTTTCCTTAAGGGTGGCAAAATAAACTTTCTAAATTGATTGACACCTGTCTCTCACATACTTTGGGCTCACAGGCATTTCACTATGGCAACCCCAACCCACGTGGTAGCCCTATTTTTGTTGTTTCTTTGTTTTTTTGAGACAGAGCCTCACTCTGTTGCCAGGCTGGAGTGCAGTGGCGAGATCTCAGCTCACTGCAACCTCCGCCTCCTGGGTTGAAGCAATTCTCCCTCAGCCTCCCGAATAGCTGGGACGACAGGTGTGCGTCACCACGCCCAGCTAATTTTTGTATTTTTAGTAGAGCTGGGGTTTCACCACGTTGGCCAGGATGGTCTCGATCTCTTGACCTAGTGATCCGCCCACCTTGGGCTCCCAAAGTGCTGGGATGACAGGCGTGAGCCACCGCACCCGGTCACATTTTTATGGTTATTTCTTAATGATATGCTAAACTAGGAGTGGATTATTCATGTCTCCTCTTTTTAGACCATATAGACTGTATTACTCAGGGTTCCCTAGAGGAATAGAACTAATAGAAGATATATATATATATGGGTGGATTATTTATGCCCCCCTTTTTAGACCATAGAGGGTAACTTCCTGACGTTGCCATGGCATTTGTAAACTGTCATGGTGCTGGTGGGAGTGTAGCAATGAGGCCGACCAGAAATCACTCTTGTGGCCGTCTTGGTTTTGGTGTGATTTGTCTGGCTTGTTTACTGCAACCGGTTTTATCAGCAAGGTCTTTATGACCTGCATCTTGTGCCAACCTCCTATCTCATCCTGTGACTTAAAATGCCTTCACCATGTGGGAACACAGCCCGGCAGGTCTCAGCCTCATTTTACCCAGCCTTTATTTAAGATGGAATTGCTCTGGTTCAAACGCCTCTGATGCTTTCAGGATGAACATCCACACAGACCTTCAGTCTGGTAAGAAACGTCTGGAGTCTCTGGTCGGGCGCTGTGGCTCACACCTGCAATCCCAGCACTCTGGGAGGCCAAGGCAGGCGGATCATGAGGTCAAGAGATCGAGACCATCCTGGCCAAAATGGTGAAACCCCGTCTCTACTAAAAATACAAAAATTAGCTGGTTGTGGTGGCATATGCCTGTCATCCCAGCTACTCGGGAGGCTGAGGCAGGAGAATTGCTTGAACCCGGGAGGCAGAGGTTGCAGTGAGCCAAGATTGCGCCACTGCACTCCAGTCTGGGCAACAAGAGAGAAACTCTGTCTCCAAATAAAATAAAATAAAATAAAATACAAAAATTAGCCAGGGATGATGGTGTACACCTGTAATTCCAGCTACTCAAGAGGCTGAGGCAGGAGAATCACTTGAACCCAGTAGGTGGAGGCTGCAGTGAGCCGAAATTGTCCAGGGCACTCCAGACTGAGTGGCAGACATTCTGTCTCATAAAAAAAAAAAGAGCAAAATCTCTTACCAATCCAGGAACTCCTTCCTCCTCCTTCCAATCCAGAAACCCCCTCCTCAAGGGTACAAGAAAAAGAAAACCATTTTTTTACAAAACAAGCATCATATTAGAGTGTGATGTACATCCCAGGGCATCCGTGAAAGGGATCAGAAACACAGAAAGAAATCTCACCCTTTTATGGGCTAGGCGCGGTGGCTCACACCTGTCATCCCAGCACTTTCAGAGGCCGAGGCGGGCGGATCACCTGAGGTCAGGGGTTCGAGACCAGCCTGACCCACATGGAGAAACCTTGTCTCTACTAAAAATACAAAAAAAGGAAGGAAGGAAGGAAGGAAGGAAGGAAGGAAGGAAGGAAGGAAGGAGGGAAGGAAGGAAGGAAGGAAGGAAGGAGGAAGGAGGGAAGGAAGGAAGGAGGAAGGAGGGAAGGAAGGAAGGAAGGAAGGAAGGAAGGAAGGAAGGAAGGAAAGAGGAAGGAGGGAAGGAAGGAAGGAAGGAGGGAAGGAAGGAGGAAGGAAGGAGGGAAGGAAGGAAGGAAGGAAGGAAGGAAGGAGGGAAGGAAGGAGGAAGGAGGGAAGGAAGGAAGGGGGAGGAATCTATCTATCTCATCCTTTTATGCAGCAAAGTGAAGACAGCCCGTGCCTTTCAGTTTCTGAATCTAAACAAGGACTCATTATGACAGGGTGTGTAGGCTTTGCAATTTGGAGTCAGGTGACAGCTTAAATGAAGCTCTTCTCCTCCGTGAACGCTGGGGGATGAGGCTTTTTTCCTCCCCGTTGGGGATCACATTTCGAAGAGATTCCTCCCAGACACTGCAGGAAACATTCCTGAGCTGTGATATGGGTGGTACAGCTTTCTTACAAAGATTTACATACATTTGAAAAAGGCAGAAAAAGAACTTGCAGCTACCTGTTTTGTGTTTTGCTGGGGGGGGGGGATGGGGGAGTGGGAAAATATCCCTCCCCTCATTTTTCAGCAAGAGAAAATTTAAGCCTCTGATTTCTTTTCTTTTTCTTTCTTTTTTTTTTTTTGAGATGGAACTTTACTCTTCTCACCCAGGCTGGAGTGCAGTGGCACAGTCTCGGCTCACTGCAACCTCCACCTCCCGGTTCACCCCATTCTCCTGCCTCAGCCTCCCGAGTAGCTGGGATTACAGGCACCTACCACCATGCCCAGCTAATTTTGTATTTTTTAGTAGAGATAGGGTTTCACCCTGTTGGCCAGGGTGGTCTCAAACTCCTGACCTCAACTGATACACCCCCTTCAGCCTCCCAAAGTGTAGAATTACAGGCATGAGTCACCGCACCAGGCCAGCCTCTGATGTTCTGTATCTGCCCTTGATGGGGGAAAATAATGAAAAAATATTTTTGGATGTGGCATTGTTTTTAGTGAAACCTAACATTTAAAAGGGCAAAGCAGACCGGGCGCGGTGGCTCACGCCTGTAATCGCAACACTTTGGGAGGTGGAGGGGAGCAAATCACGAGATCAGGAGTTCGAGACCAGCCTGGTCAACATGGTGAAACCCCGTCTCTACTAAAAATACAAAAAAATGCCAGGCGCGGTGGCTCACGCTTGTAATTCCAGCACTTTGGGAAGTCGAGGCGGGCGGATCACCTGAGGTCAGGAGTTCAAGACCAGCCTGACCAACATGGCGAAAGCCCGTCTCTACTAAAAATACAAAAAAATCAGCCGGCCGTGGTGATGGGCGCCTGTAATCCCAACTACTCGGTAGGCTGAGGCAGGAGAATAGCTTGAACCCAGGAGGTGGAGGTTGCAGTGAGCCAAGATCGTGCCATTGCACTCCAGCCTGGGCGACAAAGCAACATTCCGTCTCAAAAAAAAAAAAAAAAAAAAAAAAAAAAGCAAAAAACAAAAAATTAGCCAGGCGTGGTGGCAGGTGCCTATAACCGCAGCTACCAGGAGGCTGAGGCAGGAGAATCACTTGAACCCAGGAGGTGGAGGTTGCAGTGAGCGAAGACCGTGCCATTGCACTCCAGCCTGCGTGACAGAGCAAGACTCCATCTCAAAAAAAAAACATTAGCCGGTCGTGGTGGCAGGTGCCTATAACCCCAGCTACTGGGTGGCTGAGGCAGGAGAATCACTTGAACCCAGGAGGTGGAGATTGCAGTGAGCCAAGATCGTGCCATTGCACTCCAGCCTGG
>NW_022306191.1:0-3492 GCF_002776525.5 Piliocolobus tephrosceles | reverse complement strand
TCAATCAAAACCGCTCAACTACATGGAAACTGAACAACCTGCTCCTGAATGACTACTGGGTACATAACGAAATGAAAGCAGAAATAAAGATGTTCTTTGAATCCAATGAGAACAAAGATACAACATACCAGAATCTCTGGGACACATTTAAAGCAGTATGTAGAGGGAAATTTATAGCACTAAGTGCCCACAAGAGAAAGCAGGAAAGATCTAAAATTGACACTCTAACATCACAATTAAAAGAACTAGAGAGGCAAGAGCAAACACATTCAAAAGCTAGCAGAAGGCAAGAAATAACTAAGATCAGAGCAGAACTGAAGGAGATAGAGACACAAAAAACCCTCCAAAAAATCAATGAATCCAGGAGTTGGTTTTTTGAAAAGATCAACAAAATTGACAGACCGCTAGCAAGATTAATAAAGAAGAAAAGAGAGAGGAATCAAATAGACGCAATAAAAAATGATAAAGGGGATATCACCACCGACCCCACAGAAATACAAACTACCATCAGAGAATACTATAAACACCTCTACGCAAATCAACTAGAAAATCTAGAAGAAATGGATAATTTCCTGGACACGTACACTCTCCCAAGACTAAACCAGGAAGAAGTTGAATCCCTGAATAGACCAATAGCAGCCTCTGAAATTGAGGCAACAATTAATAGCCTGCCCACCAAAAAAAGCCCAGGACCAGATGGATTCACAGCTGAATTCTACCAGAGGTACAAGGAGGAGCTGGTACCATTCCTTCTGAAACTATTCCAATCAATAGAAAAAGAGGGAATCCTCCCTAACTCATTTTATGAGGCCAGCATCATCTTGATACCAAAGCCTGGCAGAGACACAACAAAAAAAGAGAATTTTAGACCAATCTCCCTGATGAACATCGATGCAAAAATCCTCAATAAAATCCTGGCAAACCGGATTCAGCAGCACATCAAAAAGCTTATCCACCATGATCAAGTGGGCTTCATCCCTGGGATGCAAGGCTGGTTCAACATTCGCAAATCAATCAACGTAATCCAGCATATCAACAGAACCAAAGACAAGAACCACATGATTATCTCAATAGATGCAGAAAAGGCTTTTGACAAAATTCAACAGCCCTTCATGCTAAAAACGCTCAACAAATTCGGTATTGATGGAACGTACCTCAAAATAATAAGAGCTATTTATGACAAACCCACAGCTAATATCATACTGAATGGGCAAAAACTGGAAAAGTTCCCTTTGAAAACTGGCACAAGACAGGGATGCCCTCTCTCACCACTCCTATTCAACATAGTGTTGGAAGTTCTGGCTAGGGCAATCAGGCAAGACAAAGAAATCAAGGGTATTCAGTTAGGAAAAGAAGAAGTCAAATTGTCCCTGTTTGCAGATGACATCATTGTATATTCAGAAAACCCCATCGTCTCAGCCCAAAATCTTCTTAAGCTGATAAGCAACTTCAGCAAAGTCTCAGGATACAAAATTAATGTGCAAAAATCACAAGCATTCTTATACACCAGTAACAGACAAGCAGAGAGCCAAATCAGCAATGAACTTCCATTCACAATTGCTTCAAAGAGAATAAAATACCTAGGAATCCAACTTACAAGGGATGTAAAGGACCTCTTCAAGGAGAACTACAAACCACTGCTCAGTGAAATCAAAGAGGACACAAACAAATGGAAGAACATACCATGCTCATGGATAGGCAGAATCAATATTGTGAAAATGGCCATACTGCCCAAGGTAATTTATAGATTCAATGCCATCCCCATCAAGCTACCAATGAGTTTCTTCACCGAATTGGAAAAAACTGCTTTAAAGTTCATATGGAACCAAAAAAGAGCCCGTATTGCCAAGACAATCCTAAGTCAAAAGGACAAAGCCGGAGGCGTCACGCTACCTGACTTCAAACTATACTACAAGGCTACAGTAACCAAAACAGCATGGTACTGGTACCAAAACAGAGATATAGACCAATGGAACAGAACGGAGCCTTCAGAAATAATGCCACACATCTACAACCATCTGATATTTGACAAACCTGAGAAAAACAAGAAATGGGGAAAGGATTCCCTATTTAATAAATGGTGCTGGGAAAATTGGCTAGCCATAAGTAGAAAGCTGAAACTGGATCCTTTCCTTACTCCTTATACGAAGATTAATTCAAGATGGATTAGAGACTTAAATGTTAGACCTAATACCATAAAAACCCTAGAAGAAAATCTAGGTAGTACCATTCAGGACATAGGCATGGGCAAGGACTTCATGTCTAAAACACCAAAAGCAACGGCAGCAAAAGCCAAAATTGACAAATGGGATCTCATTAAACTAAAGAGCTTCTGCACAGCAAAAGAAACTACCATCAGAGTGAACAGGCAACCTACAGAATGGGAGAAAATTTTTGCAATCTACTCATCTGACAAAGGACTAATTTCCAGAATCTACAAAGAACTCAAACAAATATACAAGAAAAAAACAAACAACCCCATCCAAAAGTGGGGAAAGGATATGAACAGACATTTCTCAAAAGAAGACATTCATACAGCCAACAGACACATGAAAAAATGCTCATCATCACTGGCCATCAGAGAAATGCAAATCAAAACCACAATGAGATACCATCTCACACCAGTTAGAATGGCAATCATTAAAAAATCAGGAAACAACAGGTGTTGGAGAGGATGTGGAGAAATAGGAACACTTTTACACTGTTGGTGGGATTGTAAACTAGTTCAACCATTATGGAAAACAGTATGGCGATTCCTCAAGGACCTAGAACTAGATGTACCATATGACCCAGCCATCCCACTACTGGGTATATACCCAAAGGATTATAAATTATGCTACTACAAAGACACATGCACACGTATGTTTATTGCGGCACTATTCACAATAGCAAAGACTTGGAATCAACCCAAATGTCCATCAGTGACAGACTGGATTAAGAAAATGTGGCACATATACACCATGGAATACTATGCAGCCATAAAAAAGGATGAGTTTGCGTCCTTTGTAGAGACATGGATGCAGCTGGAAACCATCATTCTTAGCAAATTATCACAAGAAGAGAAAACCAAACACCGCATGTTCTCACTCATAGGTGGGAACTGAACAATGAGCTCACTTGGACTCGGGAAGGGGAACATCACACACTGGGGCCTATCATGGGGAGGGGGGAGGGGGGAGGGATTGCATTGGGGAGTTACACCTGATATAAATGATGAATTGATGGGTGCTGACGAGTTGATGGGTGCAGCACACCAACATGGCACATGTATACATATGTAACCTGCACGTTATGCACATGTACCCTAGAACTTAAAGTATAATAAAAAAAAAAAAAAAAAAAAGAAAAAATGATGCTTCTGCAGGAGTAGGCATTACAATGGCAAGACACGTGTCATAGTAACCTATGTGTGCATGTGCATTCAGGGAGGTAAAGGAAGGCAAAGTTTCTTAAAGGAAAATTGAGGAGGATTACACACTTGTTTTTGAGGTA
>NW_022306190.1:0-6926 GCF_002776525.5 Piliocolobus tephrosceles | reverse complement strand
AAAAATAATGCCATACAAATTCTAATAGTAATAATAATAATAATAATAATTAAAATAATCTGCTCCCCGGAGTTGGCTCTGGGAGGCGGTGGCACTGCCTTTGGTGTTTCTTGGCTCAGCTGACTGAGGACAGAGTTGCTGGTGGCCTTGCTGGGTGGGCCGAATGCTACGGCCCCATCCTCTCTGTTACACTCAGTGGCTAGGAGCTCCTGCTCCTGACTTGCAGGTCCAGCATCCTGACCCCCAGCTCTAAGGTCACCAAGCTGCCCCCTGCCCCTGCAACATGCTGTCTGTCTTTACTCTCTGGATCCAGCAGCAGCCTGCTACCATGTGTCGTCATGGCCATTTCCTTGAACACATCTCTGACACACCTAGCCCCGGAGCCTACTGTGGCTTCCCAGAGAGGTCCAGATCCCTAATATCCCAGCCCACCACAAGGAGTTTCTGAAGTTACAATGCAAAATTCGTTTGGAAGAACATATTTTGTTCAGGTGGGCCCTACTGATGGAAAGATGTCCCCTTGCCCCGCTTCCCACCTCAGTTCCACCCCTCCAGTCCCCACTCCACTCTGGCTGCTGAAGGGATCAAAGGTCAGCTTTTAAAATGCTTCTGTGGGCTGGGCACAGTGGCTCAAGCCTGTAATCCCAGCACTTTGGGAGGGAGGCCGAGACGGGCGGATCACGAGGTCAGGAGATCGAGACCATCCTGGCTACCACGGTGAAACCCCGTCTCTACTAAAAATACAAAAACTAGCTGGGCGAGGTGGCGGGCGCCTGTAGTCTCAGCTACTCGGGAGGCTGAGGCAGGAGAATGGCATAAACCCGGGAGGCGGAGCTTGCAGTGAGCTGAGATCCGGCCACTGCACTCCAGTCCGGGCGACAGAGCAAGACTCCGCCTCAAAAAATAATAATAATAATAAATAAATAAATAAAATAAAATAAAATGCTTCTGTGGGTCCATATGGACAACAGAAGTAACTTGAGTGTCAGTCAGGCTGGGTGCAGTGGCTCATACCTGCAATCCCAGCATTTTGGGAGTCAGGTGAATCACTTGAGCTCAGTGCGAGACCAGCCTGGGCAATACTGCAAAACCCTGTCTCTACCAAAAATACAAAAATTAGCCAGGTGTGGTGGCCACATGCCTGTGGTTCCAGCTACTCTGGAGGCTGAGGAGGGAGGATCACTTGAGCCTGGGAGGCAGAGGTGGCAGTGAACCAAGATCACACCATTGCACTCCAATATGACAGAGTCAGACCCTGTCTCAAAAACAAACAAATGTGTTCTTAGCACAGCATTGAGAGGCCTCCAAGATCTGACCCAGCCCAGCCCTCCAGTATCATTGCTGGCAATGACCCATGGGCAGCACAGCCAGATCCATTGAACTTCCTGTGCCTTACCCTTGAGTCTTTGCACATGATAATAACCATACCCAATGCCTCTATGGAGCTTATAGTGTGCTAGGTGCTGTCTTAAGTGTTTTTATGCAAACAAACTTGTCAAACGACCACATTCTGAACCCACACAGATTCCTCTGCCTGAAAGGTGCACACCCCAGCTTCAGCAAGTAGAGCCCAGAAAATCCTTCTGGTTCTTCATTCTCCCACCCCGACAAAAATGTCACTTTCTCAGAACTCACCTCTCCCTCTGCTATGGTTTGAATGTGTCCCCCAAAGTTCACGTGTTGGAAACTTAATCCCCAATGCAACAGTGTAGAGAGGTGGGGCCTTGAAGAGGTGATCAGGCCATGAGAGCTCTGCCCTCACGAGTGGATCCACACCATTACTGCAGGAGTGGGCTCCAGATACAGGAATGCATTTGTCTCCCTCTCTTCCTCTTTTGCTCTTCCACCTTCTTCCCTGGAATGATGCAGCAAGAAGCCTATGGCCAGATGTGACATGCCATTTACTTCCCAGCCTCCAGAACACTTAGCTAAATTTCTGTTTTTTGTTTGTTTGTGATGGAGTCTTGCTGTGTCACCCAGGCTGGAGTGCAGTGGTGCAATCTTGGCTCACTACAACCTCTGCCTCTCAGGTTCAAGTGGTTCTCCTGCCTCAGCCTCCCGAGTAGCTAGAACTACAGGTGTGTGCAACCATGCCCGGCTAATTTTGTATTTTTAGTAGAAAACGGGTTTTACCATGTTGGCCAGGAGGGTCTTGAACTCCTGTCCTCAAGTGATCTGCCTGACTCGGCTTTCCAAAGTGCTGGGATTACAGGTGTGAGCCACCAGACTCAGCCCGATTTCTTTTCTTTATAAACTACCCAGTCTGTGGTATTTTGTTACAGCAGAACAAATAAATATGAATAAGACACCTCTCAGAGGTGTGGCTCCCAGAGCCCTCATATGGTGTGTTATGGTGTTTCTCTCTCACCAGACTGGGATTTCCTTGAGGACAGTTAGCACAGGGACAGAGTGGCCCAATGAAGGTTTGTCAAATGAATGAATGAGATTTAGGGGAGGAAGAGCAAGGAAAGGCCAGGCCAGGGACAAGACCAGAGCCTGGGTAAGCATCCAGTTTCCTCCTATCACCTACACACCTGCTCTTGGATTGTTCCAGAAAGGCCAGAGAAGGAAGAGCACTAGATCTGGAGCCACAAGACATGGGTTGAGTCCCACCATTCCCAGTTCCTATCAGCTTTGTCCTGTGGAATGGGGCTAAGCCCTCTGTGCACCTCAGAGGGGTGGACCCTACGTGATAGGATAATGCAGATTCCTAAGCTGCAGACATTTTGGTCATTTGTCCTTTTATTTACTAATACATATTTTATTTTGTAGTAAATATTATAACCAATAATGAAAACCCAGCATCTCTTGCCATAAATAGTAACCATTGTTAAATTTAAGAAGCAAGAGGCAGCCAGGCGTGGTGGCTCACGCCTGTAATCCCAGCACTTTGGGAGGCCGAGGTGGGTGGATCACGAGGTCAGGAGATTGAGACCATCCTGGCTAACATGGTGAAACCCCATCTGTACTAAAAATACAAAAAAAATTAGCCGGGCGGGGTGGCGGGTACCTGTAGTCCCAGTTACTCAGGAGGCTGAAGCAGGAGAATGGCGTGAACCCAGGAGGCAGAGCTTGTAGTGAGCTGAGATCACACCACTGCACTCCAGACTGGGCGACTGAGCAAGACTCCATTTCAAAAAAAAAAAAAAAAAAAGAAGCAGCAAGAGGCCATTAGCCTGAGGCTATCTCTGTACTTTAAGTGATGATCTGAAGCCGAACTTAGTATGTGAAGAAATCAAACCCCAATTTAGAAGCATATATTTGTAACAAATAGCAGGCTGAGCCCCCCAAACCTCTGCTGGCCCTGACAGCTGCCCAATTCATGACTTGTTCTTTACTCAAGTAAACTCTGTTAAATTTAATATGTCCAAAGTTTTTCCTTTTAACACCCTACAAATACATAAAGCAACAATAAAACACAGTTAGTCAGTTGTAGCTAGGTCTTGTTTTCTGTCTGCCTCTGAACCCGAGGCTGTTCTCTGTCCATTCAAGAGAGGCTAGCAACTGTCAGGAGAAGTCAGAGACTTCTCAGCTCCAAACCACAGCTTGGGAACTGGTGCTGGAAAAGCATGGCAAAGGCCCAACCTCCCTGCCCTGTGCTTTCTGGCCTGCGACTCCCACATTCACTCCTGCCTCCCGCACCTCTGGGCCACTGTCTTTTGGGAGCCATGGGGGAAATGGGCTGGGGCCCTTCTGTGAGCTGCAGAGACACTTGTCACTCAACGGGCATTACTGAAGCACCTCTGTCAGGGCTCCAGCCAGTTCTGGGGAAAGGCAGGCCCTGGTAGCCACCCACTCTCCCTTCACATCCTCACTTCCTGGCAGACCCCAGAGTCCTTGTGTGCGGTTGGGTGTTCCCTCCAGCTGGCCACATCTGCACAGCACCCGGAGGCTGGGTGAGCCTCTGATGTCTTCCTCCTGCTGGAGGCCGATGGTCACATCTGGCCACCAGCCCAGGGGCTTACACAATCTGACAAGGGCCAGATGTTGCTCTTCCTCCTTTCTACTGCACTGGCGACTCCTGGCTCCTGGCTCCAGATCTTCATGCAACAGACCCCTCCTTCAGTTCTGTGATGCAAAGAGGTGGATCTCAGGAGCTGCAAACCTGGGTTCCACCCTCAGGACTATGGCTTCGCTGTGTGACCTGCACAACTCCCTCCCCCTCTCTGAACCTCCATTTCATTTTCCTGATTAATCGGTCAACACTGCTGGGGGCTCTGTGCTAGCTGGGCCTGGGGGTCCTATGAGGATGAAATGAAATGACATGGTCCTTCTAAACTTTGTGGAGCTCCTGCCCCTGCTAATATTTGAGATAATTTTAGGTGGCACTCAGATGAATGGCTAGGAGTATGTGCACTTGTTGTAAACAGTTAAGTATTTATTTTAATGTGTACTAAAAAAAGTTAATGAGCACATCAAACCATCTTAGTTTTACATTTATGACAGTGATATAACTTCCTTTTATAATTATCTAGGTAAACAAGTGAGTCAATTTAAGGAAAAATATTAATTAAATAATACAGGTACTATATAGATATGACAAAAAAATGACATGGATCTTAGGAGATCTGAAGCTTGGCAAATGCTTAGGCACCAGCACACGGTGAGCTCTGGGTGCTGTGAGAGCGGAGCTCTGTGCCTGTCCCGGCCACCTCGGCCCCTCACAGCAGGGGACCCTGACCCTAACATACTGACACCCGCTTTCTACAATGGCCCTGTGCTATCCCAAAATGAACTGAATACATAATATGCCCTATTTTCAGATGTACTTCAAGAAAATTAATGTGATGCCCTAATGGTAATTTAAAAGAGAAAGAAAAGGAAAGGAGTTTTATGATATATATTTCGATATGTAAATACTCATAAACAATGAAATTTTCAGATACTTAAACCTGCCTGTGATGGATACGTTTAAATTTAAGAGGGGCAAGGTAACATTCAACTGAGTGTCGTTGATTGATAATCTTTCCCTATATTTGGTATTTTAAAATATCCGGATTAATAGATGGATTGATAAATAGACAGATACCTACGCAGACTCACAGGAGTACAAGCGTAAGGACTGCCAGTGTTTTTTGTTTTTTGGTTTTTGTTTGTCTGTTTGTTTCTTGAGACGGAGTTTCGATCTTGTTGCCCAGGCTGGAGTGCAATGGCGTGATCTCAGCTCACCACAACCTCTGCCTCCCAGGTTCAAGCGATTCTACTGCCTGAGCCTCCCCAGTAGTTGGGACTACAGGCCAGGCATTCCCTGCCAGCAGCTTCAGCACCATGAGTGTTGTCACTGTCTTTGATGTGCCTCTGAAATGATGAGCAACTCTTGGAAAATGCCAAACAAAACAAAGTGTACCCTTCTCTCAACTCACACAGCATCAGATTCTTGGAAAACCCTTTGTATATTAAAACCTTGTGGAAAACCCTGTGTTTATACATAAGACAGAGGTGGGCTCCAGCCTCAGATCATCAGGGCGAAAGTGAGGCTTGCGCAGCACAAATGTGTCCAGCAGGCACATGGAGCTCATGTGGGGTTTGGGGTGATGCTTGGTTGTACAGGATCTGCCCAGAGGCTTGTTTCCCTGGCAGGGCCCCTCACATGTCAGAAGCACCACCCTTCCAGTCACTGAGGCAAACCCTCCTCCCTACGAATTTCCAGAAAGTCCCTGGGGAGATACTGCTCCCAAGGAGATGCCCTGTTCCAGACCCCTCCCAGCTCTCAGCCTTAGATCCCACTGGCCACGGCAGCCTCACCCTGGGACTATGAGGTGCCCACCCCTGTGGATTTGGACTTGGAGGCTGCTGGGTCAGCACACTGGACCATGCCCAGCCTTCAGAAGGGTGGTGTCCAGGGTTCCCATCTGCGAGTGCCCAGCCAGCCTGTAACCTTCCTGGCCCCCTCCCCTGGAGCCCCTGGGCTCACACAGCCTTTTAAGAGGGGTATCTGGCCTGTGTCTGTTTAATCCTGGGCCAGCCACTCCAATAAGCGTGCCTTACCAAGTCTTTCACCTCTTCGAGACTCAACTTCCCCATCATTTTATTATTTATTTATTGAGACAGGGTCTTACTCTGTTGCCCAGGCTGGAATGCAGTGGCGTGATCTTGGCTCACTGCAGCCTCAACCTCCGCAGCCTCAACCTCCCAGGTTCAAGTGATCCTCCCACCTCAGCCTCCTCAGTAGCTGGGACCACAGGTGCATGCCACCACACTCAGCCAGTTTTTGTATTTTTTATAGAGATGGAGTCTCACTTTGTTGCCCAGGTTGATCTTGAACTCCTGGGCTCAAGTGATTCACCCATCTCGGCCTCCCAAAATGCTGGGATTATAGGCATGGGCCACTGTGTCCAGCCTTCCCAGTCTTTTAGATGGGAATAAGTCACCCAAGCTCATAGGGTGCAAGTCAGGGCTAAATTAGGGATATATGTGTCTGGCACACAGTAAACACTTGACAAATATTAACTCCCATCCTCTGTTTACAGCTTCCTGCTTGTTCATCTTTCCTTTTCCATTTCTCATTTTACCCCCTAAAACCTCAAATAAATGCATAAATTTCTGCAGTGGTGTCCCAGTGTTTTAATCTGGCCTGCATCATCCAATGTGGTAACCACAGTCACAGGTAGCTATTTAAATTTAATCAGGCTGGTCGCGGTGGCTCATGCCTGTAATCCAGCACTTTGGGAGCCTGAGGTGGGTGGATCACCTGAGGTCAGGAGTTCGAGACCAGCCTGGCCAACATGAGACCAGAAAACCTGTCTCTACTAAAATACAAAAATTAGCCGGGCATGGTGGTGGGTGCCTATAGTCCCAGCTACTCGGGAGGCTGAGGCAGGAGAATCACTGGGAGACAGAGGTTGCAGTGAGCTGAGATCACACCATTGCACTCCAGCCTGGGCAACAAGAGTGAAACTCAGTTTAAAAAAAAAAAAAAAAAAGGC
>NW_022306188.1:0-1603 GCF_002776525.5 Piliocolobus tephrosceles | reverse complement strand
GCATGCTTGGCATGTAGGAGGGTTTAGCTCACCTTTCCATACGAAGGAAAAACGGGTCCAATTCAGCAGTCGATAGGGAAAGCAGCAATCCCTTTTATGAATGGCAGCATTTGTGTCAGAACACTAAGTGTAGCAATTGTGCTCAACACAGTTTTAATGTTACCTTTGTAGAAAATATTACCTCTCAATTTATAATATGTGTTTTTAAAACTTATGATTTTCTAGCAGTATAAAAAATATAAGAAACAAACAAAAAACTCCAGGTAAATGATACCCAATTGACTTGTGATTCCTGTATCACTTCCTTAATCATAACACAATACAAACATACAGCACATCTGTCCTAATAATTTTAGATCACAATCCCAGATTATGGATCCCATCAATTGGCCCAAGCCTTGGTTGGCCAACTACAGTATACATTTTCTAACCCTTTTTCTTATTCAGCTGACTCATGGTGCTTGCAGAGTCTTAGGCATGAAAATTTTTGTGAAAGTCTCCTTGGGTACATTAATAACCTCTGTTGTGTTGTCCTTAGTAGCAATGCACAGCTCCACTCAGGCAGCTCAATACGTAGAAATTTGGATTTGTCCAACTGACCAGGCATGGATGCTTAAATACAAACTTAACACCGAGATACAAGTGGAATTAGCAATGTTATGATGACTACAGTTCTGTGACTAGGAAAACAGATCTAAAACTTGTAGCTGCAGCAGCAATTGCATTCTTATTTTAACCATACTCATATTTGTTCAACCAATTTGGAATAAAACCAAAGCGAATATCCATGGAAACTTCTAAAGGCCCATTTACAGGGGACTTTCACATCCAGTGTTACTTTTGATTTTAATGGTTTACAAAATTAAATCCTTAACTTGAATAAACATAATCAAATATTTCAGCCTTCTCTGCAAACCTGGGCAGAATTCCAATAAGGTTTAGAGATCCTTAACCTTTCGACCTGCTTTGAGTATCTCCTCAGTGTCTTTTCTTTGTGATTATCAGAGTGATGCAGTTATGTCTCTGTTTTATATTCACTGTCTGTAAAATCAGTTGGACCACCAAACAGCAATTGAGAACTGCACAGGCTGCAATTACCTTTATTCAACTAATGCAAAAACAAAAAGGAAGAGATCTTAGAGGTCCAAAGAATGATGATTGTGGACAACTCAGTAATGCCTGGAAGGTCTATGAGCAGACAGCCAACTGTTTTCATTAAAGCAGATTGTTGGCAAACTGACATACCACGTCTGGTGCCAGAAGGAATGCTGAGGGCAGGCATGCCCCAAGTACAATATTGCTTGAGGTTATAAATAGGAACATCTGAAGCTTGACGTATAAAGAAAGCAATTATGTGAGCCTATGATAAATCAAGCAACTGACCAACAATTACTTTGCCCCCCTCTTTATTCTACCTAATAAATATGAAGCCCTGTAGAAGCTCAGGACCTTTGCACACTGGATGTGTAGAGTCCCCTGACCCCTCTTTTAAAACACATCTTTTATTGTTGTTGTTTTTGCATTCACCCCCCCTTCATTTTATCCCTTAGTAAACGACTGCTACTGCGTCTCTATTAAAAATGTAAAACAAACATAAAAACAT
>NW_022306186.1:0-16007 GCF_002776525.5 Piliocolobus tephrosceles | reverse complement strand
ATAAATGGTGCTGGGAAAATTGGCTAGCCATAAGTAGAAAGCTGAAAATAAGTTTTTTATGTAGTCCTTTTCCATATATAGTTTGTTTTCTCAAACAAGGCAGTATGTGTCTGCTTTTCATAAAGTAGTTATTTAGATGCGTACTGGAAAATAAAAAACAGGTGGGAGTTACTACTAAAATATCTTTTTCAAAATAATTAGTAATTGTATAAACATTATTGTCACCTTTATTTTTCTTTTACAAAATGATGTTCTTGAATAAGGTAGAATAGATGTAACACAGAGGGAGAGCTTGGAGTGCTTGAATATGTTTGTAATTTTGTCATTCTTTTCTTACGTCAAAAGAAGATTATGAGCAAATGGATTTAAGTGTAGTGGTCAGCTAAATCTTTTCGCCAAATGTTCATTTAAACTTATGAATACAAATAAAGGTCTTAATTGTTTGGCAGAGCATGCTGAGTTTTGTAAACAATTCAATAGTGATTTTTGATCATAGATCTATAGTGAATATTAATGTAAATGCTTCTATTTATGATACACAGCTAGATGGTAAACAGATGATAGATAAAATAGATAACTGATAACTAATAGATGATAGATAAATGATAAATAGAAAAAATATAGATAATTGATAGAGAATACCTTTCCCTTCACACACGTGCATATAGGCACACTCTGTTTCTATCGTAGTTACCAGGATTCAAACATTTTGTCTCACTGTCTTTCTCAATGTGAACATGCATATAGGAATACTGTAGTTTTTGTTCTGTGCCCATTTTACTTTATTTTTTAATATTTCAGGAGAAAGGCAATATGGTGGTTTCACTTTATTTTTCATTTTTGCTTATACTTTTTAAAGTTCAGTATAGAAAAGTTTGAAAATGCACAAAAGTATTAAATTAAAACAGCTGGGCGCAGTGGCTCACGCCTGTAATCCCAGCAGATTTGGGAGACCAAGGTGGGTGGATCATGAGGTCAAGAGATCGAGACCATCCTGGCTAACATGGTGAAACCCGTCTCTACTAAAAATACAAAAATTAGCTGAGCATGGTGGTGCGCGCCTGTAGTCCCAGCTATTCGGGAGGCTGAGGCAGGAGAATCGCTTGAACCCAGGAGGCAGAGGTTTCAGTGACCCGAGATCATACTGCTGTACTCTAGCATGGCGACAGAGTGAGACTCCATCTCAGAAAAAAAAAAAAAAAAAAGTAAAAACACCTATAGTCTTTCTCCCATAGGTTGCCTTCTTAATAGGCTTTACCTTTGTTTTCAACCTTTTGATGTTTTCTTGAGTTTTGTCCCATTAGCAAGTAGTATTGTACAAAAACATTTTATCTTTTATTTCATATTTCCCTGATATTTAATAATTAAAATTATTTTATATTTTATGTGTCATTTTCAAATGGAATGCAATACAGTAAAATCCCAGATATGATTGTAAATAATTATTATCCAATTATTGGGCCTTTGGACTGCTTCCAAATTTTGGTCACTGTAGTCAACATGCATGTACATGAATCTGTATGTTTAAGTTGATTTCATTCCACTCTCACTTCACTCAAGGGGCTCCAACCATTCTTGTTTTCTTTCAGCTTCTTTATATTCAGACATATAAAGTTCTTTCCTGACTCAGAAGCTTCATACATCCTATTTTCTCCATCTGGATAAGTGGTTAATTCTATTATTCTTTGTGCATCTCCCATTTCAGTAACTTCATCTTCAAAGCCTTTCCAGCTCACTTCATCTAAAGTTACACCATAATCTAGCAAATCCTCAACTATTGAGCATTATTAGTCTCCATTATTCTTCTCCATTATTCTCTGTTAAAGCATCCCATGATTTTATTTTGTCGCTATTACCACAATATGTGTTTATTGCATGTATGTATATATTTGTTTGTTTGTTGTTTGTCTATACCTGCAGTGAAATGCCTAAGGTCAGGAACTGTCTGATGCAGGATGCAATACACTCAATAAATATTTATTGAACAAATTAATTCATTTGCTCTGTCTTGCAGGCAAATGTTACTTCTCTACATTTAAATATCTAAAACGAAAGCGCTAATGTTGGTTGTCAATCAAAATTTAAATGTCGATGTTTAAGCGTGTAAGACCTCTGTCAAGTTAATCCATACTTACCCAAAGGCTATTATGTAGAAGCGACATAAATATTTTCCTAAATGTTGATTTTCATATTTTAAGAAGACAATGACTTTTTCAAAGCATTTTCTTCTACACAACTATTTATTCTGGAGAGTGGGGCATATGTTCCTTAATATTGTTAAAATTCGCAAGGAGATAATGTTGCTATGTACAAAGAACACTTAATCATCATGCAGAAGTTTTGTTTCTGGCTCTCAGTTATGAACAGCAGAGATTTTAAAAAGTTACCTTCATATGCTAAATTAGGAATGGCAGAAGGTAATATTTTAATGTTTATAAATGGTTCTTCTCTGAGTCCTTGATTTCTATTTTTATGAATTCTCTTTTTGAAAGAAATTATAGTTATTATTCCCAGGTCTATTCTTTTACATTGTTTCTAATTCTATGGTGATCTTCAAAATAGAATATCAATTTTAAATACTTGGGAATTAAATTATTCTTCATATATCGTTTCTTTGTATGGCATACAATGTGATTTCTTGTCCCATCATCATTTCGGTATGACCTATTACTGCAAAAACATATTGAGATAAATCATCCTACATACTCTTGGCCAGAACAGACATCACACTGTTGCAGCAACACTTCAGATGAGCCCCAGTCAACCTTGTATTTTTATAGAGAAGGATTACACATGTTTATATTCATTGCTGAAGATTAGCTGATATTATTTATTAAAACATACTAGTTTAAAAATCTGTCCATTTTTATAACACCTGGTCTGTCTACATAAGCTGAATTCCATAAATATAAAACTAAACTTCCCCTCATCTCCAGTGTATGTCTTGCAAGCAAGTGCATGTGAAAGAAATTAAAGCCTTGTTCGTGTTTTTTTTTTTTTTTTTTTTCCCATCATGTGAGTACAAGACTTTTCAATAAAAATGAACTACTTTTGAACGTATTTGTTTGGACAACAAACAAGAGAAAATATCTATTTGACTGATAGTGACAGAATTTTCATTAAGTTTAACAACAGAAATACCACAATTGCATCATTTACCTTCGTGTATCAAAAGAAAACAGAAAATTAGATGTGATGAGTTCTGTACAAATGTTCACTATGCATACTTTACCCATTAAACACATGATCAAGAATCATGTCAGCATGACATTCTAATATAGCAGCCTTACAAAAACATATAATCTAATCTAGGGATGCTGTTGTCCTCTTTAAATCAGCTTCAAACATATTCTCGGTTGATATTTCTCATTCTTTTTTGATCTACATTGTTTATTCACATAATGATTATATTTAACTGAATATAACAGCATTATCAAAATGAAAGACAAAATAGATGTTTAATAGGAAAGTCAGTATCAAATCATCTTTTTTCTACCAAAAAAGATCTATAATTATGAAGTATTTGGTTTATTATTTTCAAAGGATTTAAACGTGCACAATTTGCCAGTTTTTTGTATTTTCTATTTTTCATGTCTCTGCAGATCTCTTTAATATCTAAGTATTTGAGTCAGAAAAGAGCCAGTACTAAATAATGGGAATCTCACTGAAATGTGATAACAGTCTGGGGCCTGGTCCTGGGACTTTTATCTGCAGGACAACTCGGACAAATCTTTAGACCCCCAATTACTTGTCTTTACCATAGGAATAACACATTTTTCTGACCTTATACTTTACGTGGATCTCAAATGGAATAATCATCTGATAGCAGTTTATGAAGTATATAAAAGCAAGAAATTATCACAATAAGATAATTGCAGTTATTCTTTGGTATAGTATTAATGATGTCTTGATCTGCTTGATAAAATCAACATTTCTGTATGGTAAATGCCTTTCCTGGTTTTAACAAAAGATCATACCAGAAATGATGAGTATGTAGATACTTAAATTGTTGTTCCTGAATCTGGAATGTATTGCCAGTGTCCCAGATTGATCTTTGTTCTTTTTTTTCCTTACGAATTTCTTTTCACATTGACAGTGTGATATTTCTTTAAATGTAGAATACAAAACCTTATTCGTTTGTGTTTATTAATTAAAACATCTATATTGCTTAAAGGAGCAAACTGAGTTTTAAGTTTTATCGATTTATACCCTTCTTCAATCCACATAGGATTAGGGCAGTATGTAACAAAATTGCAAGCTATAAATGAAATATTAATAGAAAACAAAACCAGGGGAGATATAAACTGAAGTTTTGTATTAAGGCCAAGGATAAGGGGGGGGTGGGGGAAGTAAGTATATATGGAAAAAGAATGGTATTGAATGGGAGTTGTGTTTTTTGTTTTTTGTTTTGTTTTGTTTTTGTTGAGACGGAGTCTCGCTCTGTTGCCCAGGCTGGAGTGCAGTGGCGCAATCTCGGCTCATGACAAGCTCTGCCTCCCGGGTTCATGCCATTCTCCTGCCTCAGCCTCCCGAGTAGCTGGGACTACAGGTGCCCACCACCACGCCTGGCTAATTGTTTTGTTTTTTGTTTTTTGTTTTCTTGTTTTTTTTTTTTTTTTAGTAGAGACGGGGTTTCACCGTGTTAATCAGTATGGTCTCGATCTCCTGACCTTGTGATCCACCCGCCTCAGCCTCCCAAAGTGCTGGGATTACAGGCGTGAGCCACCGCGCCCAGCCTGAATGGGAGTTTTGATGGAACATGTTCACATCATGATAATACCTATTATCTTTATATTCTGAATGTCAAAACAAAATTAGAACAATTTTCCCTTATTTCCTTGCAATACATCTGTCCTAATAATTCTAAGCTTTCCTGATTTCGGTATTAATCTCTATTTTGCAAAAGGCAGTATGTTTATAAGATATCAAGTAAACTAAGTTTATGGAACTTGTAACAACATTTTTAACAACCTTTCTCCCTATAGAGTTCATGGTAGACATGAATTTATTCAAAACTAGTGTGTAGAAAAATACCATTAACGAAAGCTCTGAAATTATATTAGAGGAGCTTAATAATGTTACATGAGAAAGAATAAAATGTTATTTATGATTTTTGATATATTTTACCCACTATATATGGCCATATCTATGAAAACTTTAGTAATATCTACTAATGCAAATATGAGTAAACTGTGTCTGCAGGTGCTGATACCATAGTAGATAAAATATGATAACTTTATTTTAAAATATCATATTTAAATAAGGAAAATACAGTACTGGGAAAGACTATTTTATCTATTCTCTCACTCTTGAATTTAAAAAAATCCAGAAAAAAATACCTTGTTTTGCTAAGATTACATCAATTTATTTCTCAAATGTGTATAGGGTTATTTTTTTCTGATCATAAATGTATGTCTCTTCATTATAAAAATACATTGAAAGTGATAGAAGAAAACCAAAAGAGTAAATGTAAATAATGATGTCATATTTCAAAAATTCAACATTTTTCTAGATATTGATCCAGTCTAAATCTCTTTTCAGAAGACTCCCTCCTGTGTAGATTCCTCAACTATTCTGCAATGTTATTTCCTCTTGCTCTGTTCTTGTAGAAAGGAGACACATTGTCACCACGTCCAATACAGAAAATGGTGCATGTATCGCATCATTATCTCTGTGCGTTGTTTGCCAGAGGGCCTCACAGTTTTTCAGGTGGTGGGCAACTGGATGTCATGCTGCTCTTGTACAATCGAACACAATTCATTATTTATATGGTTCTTTCATTTTAAGAAAATTTAACTTTTATTAGCTGGGGAAAAAAAGAAGTTATTTTTAAGTTGTTTAGAAATGTGAAATTCAATTTTCATACTGCAAAAGAGATTCAACTGCAAACACAGGCACACTTGTCTAGTGTTAGAACAAGTTGTCATACAAACTCAAATTAGCTGCCTCCACGTTGTCTTTGTTAACAAGTGTTTGTTTGCTCCTTGTTCCATCATCCAGAAATGCTCTTTAGCAGCAATAGATGGAACACAGTCACAGTAACTTCTTCCTGTCTTTAAAAGTTGGGATGACATTTGCCCATCTGTAGTGTTAACATAGTTCCTCAAAGACTACTGAGAGTGGGGTAGGACTGTATTGCACAAGTTCTCTCATTTCCCTAGAATGTTATTGGTCCAGGGCCAGAGATTTTAGCTCATTTAGAGCAGCAAGGTGCTCTTTTAAAATTCCCTCACCTATTTTGGGCTTCATTTCCCTTATCCGGTTATGCCTTTTCCAGTCTGATGAACATTCTCCTTGACAGAGGAGACAAGCAAAAGGAGCTGTGCGCTGTTGCTTTCTGTGTCATCTCTATCCCTAACCTTCTCTCTTCTGTCCCAATCAGTGAACCTTCATCTTTCTGGTTCTTCTTCCTCCAAATGGAAGTTAAATGTTGTCTTTAACATTATCACAAGCCTCAATTCATTCCAAGCTCAGTGTTTCCTCGTTGTTTATACACTTCTATGTTGTTCTTCCAATATTTGCCCTCAGTTCTCTGTCCCTCATTTCTTCCCATGTTCATACTCCATTAGAATCTGAGCACCTTTGAGGTTGTCTATACAGTGGCATACATCTTGTTAGACACCACCCATTGTTTTATACTCACTGGAATGATTTGCCTTTATATTGTCAAAATTTTATTCGAAAGAGCTTTTACAGGCTTTCTTGAGCCATTTTCTCTTTAAATTCAAGATCATTGGATCACTACACTTTTTCCTTTTTAATCTAATGAACATACTCCCCCACATACACACACGTTCCTGAAAGATAGATGCCACTTGACTCGTCTTATAGATTGTCTAAATTGATGATTTTGTGTGGGGATAAAAGAGTGAATTGTGTAATGTCCCTGATGGTTCACGAAGTCTGTTCCCGTATAACCTGATTAGTCTTCGGAACCCTTTTAAATTCCGTCTGCAAATGACTGAGGTTTGGCAGTCAGCCTATTTCAGTTCTTTTCTTGCATAAGAAGAGTCCACATGTACTGTGTGAAGTAAGAGAGAGAAAGTACTTAGATTTGTTGGATGCCCTGATTGTTAGCATGGCTAAGGTATTGTGTAAGTAAGGAGAGCGGTCAAAAATGATACTGTTTTTATTTCTTAATTGAAGTAAAATTTTGTATAAGATGAAACAGACTTATTTGGGAGAGGAGGAAGAGTTTGTTCTTACATAACATTTCAACCTGTCATATTTAGTTGAGAATTTCAATCTGTCAAGATACTTTGTATAATATTCAGATTCTGCCATCTAATATATTTTCCATGCTTTCTTACTGGATGTGACTGTGGCAGGCGTATAAGTTAGTATAGATATTAAATCCTCAATCTGTTAACTTTTGTCAAGTGGTCCCACTGAAAAAGTGACACCTCAATTAAAAAAAAAAAAAATTCCATTACCTCAGAAAGCTTTTTCATGCTACCTTCCAGTCAGTTCCCAGCCCCAATAGGCACCTATTCTTCTGATTTATATCACCATAGAGTAGTTTTGTCTTTTTAAAAATTTATATAAATGAAATCATACAATATATACTATTTTGATCAGCGTACTACTTTTGAGACTCATCCATGTAAATATATCAGTTGTTCATTCCTTTATTGATGATTAATATTCCATTGTATAGATATACCACAATTTATTCTCCTTTTGATGCACATTTCAGGTTGCTTTCAGTTTTTGGCTATTATAAAGATTCTGTGGACATTTGTGTACAGGCCATTTTGTGAGCATATGTTTTAGTTTAGTTTGAGTAACTCTGTAGAAGTGAAATGACTCGGTCAAATGTTTAACTTTATGAGATATTGTCAAACAGTATCTAAACAGTTTTCTGAAGTGGTTGTGCCATTTTACAGTGCCACCAGTGATGACTGAGAGTTCCAGTTACTCTACATCTTTGTCCATGTTTGGTCTTGTCAGTCATTTTAATTTTTGCCGTTTTATAGAATATGAAGTAGTATCTTCTTGTGGTTTTAACTTGTATTCCTCTGATTACTAGCACTATTAAGCATCTTTTCATGGATTTATTGGACATTCATATAGATTATGTCGTTCAAGATTGTACCTTTATGATTATTGGGTGAAAATAGTATCGTTTTGAAGTCATTCATATAACTTGAAGACTGGGAATGACAGACATTTTCCTGTTTTGTTTCTTTTTCCTTTATCTGAGGAGTCTACTAGAATGCAGTGTTGCTGCTTGAGCAGCATTGCATTAGCTTTGTAAAAGCGCTGTTCTCTGGCATCCCCGCCACTAATATAAAGTGCAGAACATTTGAAATGTGCTATACTCTTAGAGATTCCTTCAAAGTGCACAAAAATTCTACAGTTTCACCACCTACCAGTAAAAGAAACTCAGTCACTCATTTAGTCATTTAGTAAAAAAAAAAAAAAAAAATTAACTGATGAGCATGGTGGAAACCTCAAAGGTAAAGAAGACAATGTCCCTGAATTAAAGACAATCATAAATTTTCAATCAAAATAATGAAATTTAGGCTGGGCATGGTGGCTCATGCCTATGATCCTAGCACTTTGGAAGGCTAAGGTGGGAGGATTGTTTGAGGTCAGGAGTTCAAGACCAGCCTCAGCAAAAAAGTGAGACCCTGTCTCCACAAAAAATTTTTAAAAATTATCTGGGTGTGGTGGTATGCACCTGTGGTCTCAGCTACTCAAGAGGCTGAGGTGGAGGATCACTAGAGCCCAGGAGTTGGAGGCTACGGTGAGCTATGATTGTACCGCTGCACTCAAACTTGCATAACAGAATGAGTCCTTGTCTCTAATAATAATCATAACAAAATTTAATTTTTATAGACTATGTAAAACAGTAAAGTAGATACGGTTCAAGTACAGTATGATTTAATAGGATAGATAACTTTTGCTTGAAAATGTATTCACAATAGAGATAGTATTTGGGGCACATGTTTATCCATTTAACAAAAATGTTTTGAGCACTACCAGGTAGCAACACTTTACTAGGCACTAGAGTGAGAAAAGATTATAGTTCCTGCTCTCATGAATCTCATGGTCTAGTAAATTGGAATGAAAGGATTACATAAGTAGAGATAAAGACACACATGATGGAGGATGGAGAATAGTCGAAGGTCTGGAGAATGACCAGGACATCACTGTGAATTATCTAATTGTGCTAAAACATGGATGAAGACTCGGAAAGTCATTGAAAGAAGCCTAAAAAGGTATCTCTCAGGGATGCTATGAGATTCTGAATGTTATATAAGCTATTTGGGCTTCAATAGGCAGGCACTGAGTATTCAGTGTAAATTTTGGAGCAGGGAATCCACCAGAAGAACTGTGTATCTGGAGGATTAATCTGGGAAGATTGTGTAGAATGTTATGCAGTGAACAAGTTTGAGAGGAAACAATTAGGAGGGTGTATTCATAACATAGGTGAAATGTAATGAATAACCAGGCTGGAGGAAAAGCGATAATGATGGAATTAACTAGGCAAGAAGTATAACAATTAGGATCAGTAAAATGGAATTTGGTTTGGGGGAATGATAAAAAAGAGACAAAACACAATTGAACTGGTGGTATCCATACTGGAAAATACAGATGTCATTCAAATAAATAATGTAATGAATATAAGAAGCCAGTTTTGGGAGTGATGTAGATGTTGGCTTGAAAATATTTCCTTTGAGGTTTCAGTCAAATGAAAAGGTCCTGAAATGCTACGTGGTAGCTTAAGAGGGAAGCGTTCCTAGAGAGAAAAAATTAGAAAAGATTTACATTTGATAATTTAATATTTTCCTTCATACAAGCTAGATTGATAAGAAAGTAAAACCTATAGTTTTCACCACTTTTTTACAACTATCCCTAACCTTTTAGATATTCACATGAATAATTGAGAAAAATCTAACAGATGACTTGCTTATGTCATTTGTCTGCTTTATCCTTAGGTTCTTCTGGCTTGTATATTGTTCAATAAAATACAGATCATTGATAGTGTACAATGTACTGATAATGGAGAGAGAATCCATTCTTGTGCATTTTTTTTTTTTTATTTGCAGAGGGCATGCTCAGTCAACAAGAAATGCACAATTGTTTTTATCATCACCTCTTCTCATCTAATTTCACGAAGGAGAGGAGTATTACCATACAACAGATAATGAGTTGGAAAATAAGAAACCTAACCTCAGAACTTAAGGCTTGGGGGGAAAAAAGAGTAATTTGTGTTTAATGCCTGTATAACTTGGCAAGCGGGACATATAAAGCTTAGTGATGGCCAACGTGTGCTTAGATGTGGATTGTTAGCTGATGTCTCGGGGGTTCTGTAATCTAAGCTAAATGCTCAAAATCAATTAATTGATGTTAGACACAGAGATCTGTTTTGATCCCTCTTTATCGTATTTCTAGGCCTTTGTGTTCTCAAGAGCCTGAGAAATGAATGCTTTCCTTAATAACTTGTTATTTGTGGTAGGAGATGAAACTTTGATAAAAACACAATTGTTTTTAAATGTCTCTTTTTCACTCTAGGCTGTGGTATATATTTCAAAAAGTTACTTTTGAACCTTTCCAGAATGAGAAAGCAATCAAGAAGATTATAATATTTTGCTTAGTTTTCTGCTCAATTTATCAACAAATATTTCTTAAGCAATTATTAAGCTGAGCAGTGCTCAGCGCTGTGCTTGGTGATATAGAAAATGGGGAAAAGACTGTCTTTAAGGCCTTTATAATAATAATTACCTCAACTTGTCTGTTTCTTCCCCTTACCATTTTGCCAACATCATTGATCTATCTTGTTCTCAAAGCAATCGCCACAGTTATATTGTAACACAGCATTTTCTAGGCTGTTCCCATTAAACTGAGAGTGTTGACAAGAAAATACAGCTTATTTATCATTGTAAAACTTCAGACACCTACTAGTTACCCTAAATTAAATATTTGTTGGAGTCAGTCACACTGAAGAGAACACTTACTGCATTGAACAATTTACCTTCATTAGACAGCATTTAAAGACTATGCCATAGCAAAAGCCCATGGAATTCTTGTGAACACAGAATAGAAGTGTATTAAGGAACAAGCTTAATTCTGTTCTCTTAAAGCACAACACTTTCTCAAAATATATTTTGAAATCATCTTTGACCACTTTTTTTTTACTAATAGGTGGGTGGGAGTTAGGGTAGGAAAACATAAGCAGCTTCATCAAAACAATATTCTATTTTCTTCAAATTTGTGGAGAATCATACGGCCTCTCAATTTTCCACATTATGCTAATTATGATATTAATCTCTCTGCCAGCAAATGAAAATAATACATATTAGATGTAGCAAATGTCAATAATGACAAAATTAGTCATCATGCAGACACTCAGGGATTCCCAAAATATGTTTGGATTATGATTGCTAGCTTTGAGTTTGCCCAGAATCATTTCAATAAAAATAAGGGACTCAAACACATTTGGAACAAAACTCACATCATAAATTTTAGACATAGCTCTGCCAATAATGCTCTCAGTTACATTTTCAGTCCTAATATTTCCTCTGTGTTCCAGACCAGTATCTTCAAATGTCTGATTGATACTCTCTCCTTTGTTTCTATCCTCAATGCATTAAGTCCTGTGTATTTACTTTCCAAATATCACTTGGTTCCATGCACTTCTCTCCATTTCTGCCACTGACTCCTCCTTGATCCAAGCGACCATCTTTCCTCACTTTAACTACCATGATATCTCCTACTTGGTCTCCTTACTTCTAATCCAGGGCTCCTCCAATCCATTCATCCTCCTGCAGAGAATGATGACTAGCACCTTCCACAATGTCTGGATAATAGGAGGTATCCAATCAATAATTGACTTACAGAGTGAAAATATAGGCATGGCAAATACCAGTAGAGAATTACAGGGTTTTAGAACCAATGACATTAGATCTTTCAATCAAATATTTCCAGTCTATAATCAAGTTTAATTACACATTGTCTTACTTTGGAAAAAACAATTTTGGTGTCTTTTTCTCTATGCACACATACATATTGTATCACCCTCTACCTGCCAAATGACTTTTGAAGAATTATTTATGTGGCTCCAAATTAATAATACCTCTAGCAAGAAGAGAAATTAGAAAGTTTAAAATGATGTATGCCTCCTTTGGAATATTATGTACTGAGACAGTGTTTTTTGAGTTACATGCAATATGTTCCACAATGAAACATTTAATGTGTTCAGAATCATGCTAATAATTACGTAGAAATAATTTTATGCCTGAAGTCGTGTGTTCTATAACCAGGATTACTTAATAAGAAAGCAAGTACAGCTGTGAACAAGATGCCTTTGTATCAGAGAAAGGCCAATTTGTTTTCTTAACAAATCTAAGTAAATGGAGACAAAAACATAGCCCTTAAATGTTTTCTATTTGTCCTGAAGTTCTCATGAATAAGTTAGAAGGCAAGAAGCATTAAATAAATCCATGAACTTTAGAGAGAGCTAACATTTATTTTAACAAAGTAAAACCTATTCGCTTTGCAAAATTCTGTACTTTGTAACAACAGTTTTCTTTAAAGCAAGAGCCACCAATTCAAATGCCTTTACAGAATGATTTGAATGCATTCATACCCCACCTAAAGGCATTCAAATTATTAAACAAAGTTCTAATGCCAAAACATGTCTGGGGCCAGACTTAAAATGTAGCCCTCAGTGTCGGAGGGCAAAAATTTAACATAAATAGATTTTCCTCACTTTAGGTAGCACTGTATTGAATCTCTGCTTGAAATTGAGGAATATATGATTTTTTTTTTTGGCCCAGGGCATCATTTCTTGGAGGAGAAAGAAAAACAACCCAAGATACCCTTACAAAACATTTAGTACTTAAAGCTCTTTATGATGAATTCATTTTGGTATACACATTAATAACAATGATAATAACAAATATATATATATATATTATATATATATATATATATATAACTGATGTGAATAAGATAAATACATCGAAAGGAAATTTCATTGTAATTTGATATTAGGTAAATGTCCCATTAAAATAAATTGCTACTGTACATACTTTTCCTTCAGTTCATTGGCAAGATGTTTGCTTTGGAAAAGAAAGTCTATTTCTAGTTTTAGAAGGAATAGAAGGAATTCTCATTATTCTTTTATAGCAACCATTATCAGGAGCAGATGGGAAATTGTACCAAGAGCATATCTACTATTATACCTCACAGGAAAAAGACAGTATTAAATGAAATCTAACAAGGCCTGCTCCTGACTCTAGTTCCTGTAACAAACAAACACAAACATTTATATGGTTTCAGCATTTATATTAGTAAGGTACAATAAATGTTTACTGAAATGAAAAAAAAAAAGGAGAAAGAGCAGGCTAAAAAGATGCATTTTATGTCTGATTGTTCATTGTAAAGACTGTTCCTTTTTAAAATAATCAAATTTTTATTTTATAGACAGGGGGAAAATATACAGGCTTGTCACAAGGGGGATTATGCGTGATGCTGAGGTTTGGGGTACAGATATCATCATCCAAATAGTGAGCATAGTACCTGATGGGTGGTTTTTCAACCAATGCGCACCCTCCCTTCTTCCCACCTCTACTAGTCTGCGGTATCTGTTGTTCCCATATTTACATCCATGTAGGCTCTATGTTTAGCTCCCACTTATAAGTGAGAACATACAGTATTTGTTTTTCCTGTTCCTGCATTAATTTGCTTATGATTATGGTCTCCAACTGCATCCATGCTTCTGCAAAGAACATGATTTCATTCTTTTTATGACTATGTAGTATTTCATGGTGTATATGTACCACATTTTCTTTATCCAATCTACCATTGCTTCACAACTAGGTGAATTCCATGTCTTTGCTTATTGTGAATAACACAAGACAGGACCTTTTTATTTGACTGAGTTACTTGCAAATTGCTAATAAAAGATCTGGAGGTCCTTAACTAAAAGTTGAATCTGCAGTGCAGTTCAAATTTAGAGACATATTTTCTGTTCAAGAGAAGAAAGCCCTTGTTCGGTCTTGCTGTAAAGCCCAATACATATGAAAATGACACAAATAGAAATATTTTATAAATACCTATACAAAGGAGGGGCACTTAGTTCCCCTAGAACTCTTAAAAGGCCTCTAGAAAGAGGGAACTTTTATTTTAACTATTAAAGATGAGTAACGAATGTGTCCTACACAGCTTAACAGTATCGTCAAGGAAGTAGAAAGTTATTCAGTTTTACTTGGTGTTGGAGCTAAGCTCGAAAGTGAGAAGTGGCTGAGAAGGCAGTGGGGAGAAGAGAATGGTCCTTTCCATGCTCCCTGTTGCACTAACATGTTTGGATATTATCTTGTAGCTCATATATAGACTGGATTCTTGTCCTCCTCATTCTGAGCTCTCCTTGACTTTTATTCTTACCTCCTGTAACTTTCATTCTTTCTTTATTTAAAAAAAGGCCATTATTTCAGCCATTTTCACTGTTTTCTTATCCTTCCTGGTTTCTTTTCTATACTATTTTTCCACTGTTTTTTTTTTCTGTACTATTTTGCCCTTCTCTCCATTTTCCTAACTGCTGGATTTCCCCAATTTTAGCCATCTTTCAATTGTTCTAACTATCCTCAGATGCTCCCTCAAGGTTATCAGACCTTCCACCGAGACGGAATCCCTTAGTCTATGGACAGGCTAAGTGGAATGGGTCCTGTTGCTGGGCTTAGCATATGCCCTGAATATTCGTGCATTTATTTTGCTTCCTTACAAAAATCCATCATCCGATAGAAGTTGAAAGATACTTCCTGAAGCATATTAAAATCTCTGAAAACAGTATTTTTTTTTTTTATTATTATACTTTAAGTTCTAGGGTACATGTGCATAACGTGCAGGTTACATATGTATACATGTGCCATGTTGGTGTGCTGCACCCATCAACTCGTCAGCACCCATCAATTCATCATTTATATCAGGTATAACTCCCCAATGCAATCCCTCCCCCCTCCCCCCTCCCCATGATAGGCCCCAGTGTGTGATGTTCCCCTTCCCGAGTCCAAGTGAGCTCATTGTTCAGTTCCCACCTATGAGTGAGAACATGCGGTGTTTGGTTTTCTCTTCTTGTGATAATTTGCTAAGAATGATGGTTTCCAGCTGCATCCATGTCTCTACAAAGGACGCAAACTCATCCTTTTTTATGGCTGCATAGTATTCCATGGTGTATATGTGCCACATTTTCTTAATCCAGTCTGTCACTGATGGACATTTGGGTTGATTCCAAGTCTTTGCTATTGTGAATAGTGCCGCAATAAACATACGTGTGCATGTGTCTTTGTAGTAGCATAATTTATAATCCTTTGGGTATATACCCAGTAGTGGGATGGCTGGGTCATATGGTACATCTAGTTCTAGGTCCTTGAGGAATCGCCATACTGTTTTCCATAATGGTTGAACTAGTTTACAATCCCACCAACAGTGTAAAAGTGTTCCTATTTCTCCGCATCCTCTCCAACACCTGTTGTTTCCTGATTTTTTAATGATTGCCATTCTAACTGGTGTGAGATGGTATCTCATTGTGGTTTTGATTTGCATTTCTCTGATGGCCAGTGATGATGAGCATTTTTTCATGTGTCTGTTGGCTGTATGAATGTCTTCTTTTGAGAAATGTCTGTTCATATCCTTTCCCCACTTTTGGATGGGGTTGTTTGTTTTTTTCTTGTATATTTGCTTGAGTTCTTTGTAGATTCTGGAAATGAGCCCTTTGTCAGATGAGTAGATTGCAAAAATTTTCTCCCATTCTGTAGGTTGCCTGTTCACTCTGATGGTAGTTTCTTTTGCTGTGCAGAAGCTCTTTAGTTTAATGAGATCCCATTTGTCAATTTTGGCTTTTGCTGCCGTTGCTTTTGGTGTTTTAGACATGAAGTCCTTGCCCATGCCTATGTCCTGAATGGTACTACCTAGATTTTCTTCTAGGGTTTTGATGGTATTAGGTCTAACATTTAAGTCTCTAATCCATCTTGAATTAATCTTCGTATAAGGAGTAAGGA
>NW_022306185.1:0-1780 GCF_002776525.5 Piliocolobus tephrosceles | reverse complement strand
CCAATCTGCAGGGTAACATTAGGTCCCTGTAGGATTCCAGGCCCCAGATGGATTCCTTGGCCCATGGTGAACATCAGGTGCAGGTGTCCAAGAGGCCCTGGGTGGACATAACTGTGTACAGGTAAGGAGTTGACCTGTGGGGAAGGTGAGCGGTCAGCAGCCCAGTGGGGTCCTGAGTAGGTCTTCTGGAAGGAGGAGACTGAGGGGATGGAACCTTAAAGAAGTAACCTCACTTCCTTAGCAACAGACCCTAATGGAACTTAGAATTTTGGTAAACAGGCCAGGTGGCTCACACCTGCAATCCCAGCACTTTGGGAGGCTGAGTTGGGCAGATCATGAGGTCAGGAGTCCAAGACCAGCCTGATCAAAATGGTAAAACCCCCATCTCTACTAAAAATACAAAAAAATAAAAATTTTTTAAAAATCTGGCTGAGTGTGGTGGTGCGCGCCTCGTGCCTGTAATCTCAGCTACTCAGGAGACTGAGGCAGGAGAATTGATTGAACCCAGGAGGCGGAGGTTGCAGTGAGCTAAGATCGTGCCACTGCACTCCAGCCTGGGCAACAGAATGAGACTCCATCTCAAAAAACAAAAAAGAATTCTAGTAACCAGGCACCCACATCCTAGAGTCAGCCCCATAGCCTGTTCACTTGGTGGGAGACACTCAAGAGAGCAAGATGTTCTCGTGCTGCATCCCCACATCTTGAGGCTCCTGTTTCAGGAATGGTGGGAGTGAGAGCCTTTCTTTTCCAGCGATGCCCATGTATGTTCATCCCTCACTCCAGATGCCTCCGGCCATTTGGCAGAAGCCCCCCAGGCCCCAGGTAGCACAGGACAGGAGTCACCAGGTAGACATCAGGTTTGCAGGTACAATCATGGTGTGCTATAGCCTTGAACTGCTAGACTCAAGTCATCCTCCTGCCTCTGCCTCCCAAGTAGCTGGGAGTACAGGTGCATGCCACCACACCTAACTACAAATCCAGATTCTTATAGTGACAGTTGGTTGGATGGTTCTCTTCTAGAAATAGAAGCTCAAAGATTGCACCTGCATCTCCTGGAAACATTTCTTTTGTCTTTTTTTTTTTTTTTTTTTTTTTTTTGAGATGGAATCTCACTCTGTTGCCCATGTTGGAGTGCAATGGCGTAATCTTGGCTCACTCCAACCTCCACCTCCCAGGTTCAAGTGAGTTTTCTGCCTCAGCCTCCTGAGTAGCTGGGACTACAGGTGCTTGCCACCACGCCTGGCTAATTTTTGTGTTTTTAGTAGAGACAGTATTTCACCATGTTGGTTAGGCTGGTCTCGAACTCCTGACCACATGATCCACCCACCTTGGCCTCCCAAAGTGCTGGGATTACAGGCGCACCACCACACCTGGCCTCCTGGAAACATTTCTAAAACCCAGGTGAATACACCTCCTAAGTTTTCCAAGCTGACAAAAACTCTGGGGTAAGTAACCGATGGATTTGGGAAATTGCAAAAGTGTAGCACAAAGCTAGTATAGTTTATGCCTTATAAAAGACTGGCTTAAAGTAGTTTTTCTTTTAGTCAAATATTTATGTTATAGCCAGAAACAGCCAGTGGCCTTTGTGTGGTCAGGACTGGCTTGCAATATGTCTATTTAAAAAATAAAATGAATGACCATGAAATATTAATTCTTTATATGTTAACAGTAGATTCTGCTCTTTCCCTGCCTGAAGGCAAACAAAAAGGCTAGAGATAACCAATCAGCTGCATTTGGAAACACACTTTAATAAAAAGACTGGGAGGACAGGTTCAATTAG
>NW_022306184.1:0-4699 GCF_002776525.5 Piliocolobus tephrosceles | reverse complement strand
ACCTAGGTAGTACCATTCAGGACATAGGCATGGGCAAGGACTTCATGACTAAAACACCAAAAGCAATGTCAACAAAAGCCAAAATTGTCAAATGGGACCTGATTAAACTAAGGAACTTCTGCACAGCAAAAGAAACTACCATCAGAGTGAACAGGCAACCTACAAAATGGGAGAAAAATTTGCAATCAACTCATCTGACAAAGGGTTAATATCCAGAATCTACAAAGAACTCAAACAAATTTACAAGAAAAAAACAAACAACCCCATCACAAAGTGGGCGAAGGATATGAAGAGGCACTTCTCAAAAGAAGACATTTATGCAGCCAACAGACACGTGTAAAAATGTTCATCATCACTGGCCATCAGAGAAATGCAAATCAAAACCACAATGAGATACCATCTCACACCAGTTAGAATGGCAATCATTAAAAAGTCAGGAAACAACAGGTGCTGGAAAGGATGTGGAGAAATAGGAACATTTTTACACTGTTGGTGGGACTGTAAACTAGTTCAACTGTTGTGAAAGACAGTGTAGTGATTCCTCAAGGATCTAGAACTAGAAATACTATTTGACCCAGCCATCCCATTACTGAGTATATACCCAAAGGATTATAAATCATGCTGCTATAAAGACACATGCACACGTATGTTTATTGTGGCACTATTCACAATAGCGAAGGCTTGGAACCAACCCAAATGTCCATCAATGATAGACTGGATTAAGAAAATGTGGCACATATACACACCAATACTATGCAGCCATAAAAAAGGATGAGTTCATGTCCTTTGTAGGGACATGGATGAAGCTGGAAACCATCATTCTGAGCAAACTATAGCAAAGACAAAAAACCAAACACCACATGTTGTCACTCATAGGTGGGAATTGAACAATGAGAACACTTGGACACAGGAAGGGGAACATCAGGGCCTGTCGTGGGGTGGGGGTAGGGGGGAGGGATAGCATTAGAAGATATACCTAATATAAATGACGAGTTAATGGGTGCAGCACACCAACATGGCACATGCATACATATGTAACAAACCTGCACGTTGTGCACACGTACCATATAACTTAAAGTATAATAAAAAATAAATAAATAAATAATAAAAGCGGCAAAAAGATACATGCAGGAAGAATAAGAAAGGAGATAAAGACAGAGATATCAAATTGTAAGACAATAGTATATGCAATTGTACGAAAATAAATTTGAAAATCTAAGGGGATGGATAAATTTTTGCCAAATGAAAATGATAAAAGTAGACCAAAGAATAACTTTTTTTAAAAAAGCCAACTTCTAAGGACCAAGATTTTAGATAACATTAGAACAGTTATTAAAATTTCTATTTTTAAAAGGCATCAGAACCAGAGGGTATAGCTGAGCTCTCTCCAACCTTTAAATAATAGATAACTCTAATGTTATTTAAACTATTCCACTCAATAAAAAAGAAATGCTCCCTAATTCATTTTATAGTGGTAACATAACTTAAATTTTTAAAAAGATAATATTTAAAATAGAATTATCAAACACTTTTATAAATATATATAAACATTTATACAAAATTTTAGCAAATCTAATTCACAATCAAATATTTACAAATTTAAAAAGAAAAATATGTGATTAAGCTAGATGCTAGGAAGATATTTAGCAAAAAATAATACTATTTTACACTCTCCCAATTGAAAATAAAGATCTAAGTAGAAAACAAATAGTAGGAGGCTATTTACCCAAAATCTACACAGTACATCCATCCAAATTAGGAACAATACACTGGTGCCTTCTGTCACCTTTTTGTTCTCCTTCCTTGAAGAAAAAAAAAATTAAATCATCAGAGTGAATATTGAAAAAAATTAAATCTATTTAAAATCATACAATTATAATCATTTTAACCCAAGAGACTCTTATAAATAACTTCTATAATTAATTAGAGAATTTGATAAAGTGACTTGATTGAAGATAAATATATGAAAATTAACATATTTTCCATCTGCTAGTAGTAACCAGTTAGAAATGAAATTGTGGGAAACATCAAATCCTTAGTAACAATAACTAGAAATGTAAAATATTTTGTCAGAACAGAACTAGATCTATGTAAAGAAAACCATAGAATCCTATTTAAGAACACATCACAAGATTGAGCAAATAAAAGGGTACAATATTAATGGATAGAAAACTTATGATTGAGGCTGAGGTGGAAAGATTACTTGGACCCAGAATTTCAAGGCTGCAGTGAGCTGTGACTGTGCCACTACACTCAGTACAGCCTGGGCAACAGCAAGATCCAAGAAGGAAGGAAAGGGAAGGGAAGGGGAGGGGAGGGGAGGGGAGAGGAGGGGAGAAGGAGGGAGGGGAGGGGAGGAGAGAAGGAGGGAGGGAGGGAGGGAGGAAGGAAGGAAGGAAGGAAGGAAGGAAGGAAGGAAGGAAGGAAGGAGAAAAGAAAAGAGGCTTGGAAAATGAAATTTCTGCGTAAGTAAATATATAAATACGATGTCATTTCCATTTTAGAACTGGATACAAGCTATTTACAAATTTATAGAGGGCCAAGCATGGTGGCTCATGACTGTAATCTCAGCACTTTGGGAGGCCAGAATAAGAGAATCACTTTTTGCCAGGAGTTTAAAACCAGCCTAGGGAACATAGCAAGACCCTGTCACTAAAAAATATATATTTTTTTAATTACCCAGGCATGGTAGTGTACACCTGTGGTCTCAGCTACTTGAAAGGCTGAGGCAGGAGGATAGTCTGAGTTTAGGAGCTTGAGGTTACAATGAATCATGATTGCACCACTGCACTCCAGCCTGGGGGACAGAGCTAGACCCCATTTCTTAAAAAAAAAAAAAAAAAAAAATTATAGCGAAAACCAAATACTAGAAATTTATGAAAAGCAAACTATATGAGAGGTAACATGGCTTATCAGATATTTCTTACAGAAAAATAAAATGTATCTGAGAAACAGAGTATAGGGATCCAGCAACTGAAACAAGCATCTATGGGAAGTTGGTATATAACTAAGATATTTCAATTCTGTTGGGGATAAGAATCAATTATTTAATAAAATGATGGCAGAATTGATTAACCATACAAAATAAAATATAGTTCAACTGTATCTCAAACCATATAAAAATAAGTTCCATTTATATTAAAGACTTAGTGGTAAAAAAATTTGAACAACAAATCGAAAAGCTAGTAAAATAACCATGGAACTTTTAGGGGAGGGGATATCCTGTGAGTCAAGACAGGGTATTCGGATTATATGAAGGGAAATATGGACATATTTTACCACATAAAAACTAAAAATTTGTGTGAACCTAAAGGAAACGAGAGACTAGGGAAATAACAAAATACATGATAGATAAAGACTAAATGTTTATAATAGTCAACGAGCTGCTCCTTGGTAATAAAACCATAAAAAGGAGAAAAGTGGCATATGGGTAAGGACATGATATACATTTCATGGAAGAAGGAATTCAAATGACCAATAAACACAAGAAACGATGCTCAACCTAAAAAATAGTAAAGAAAATGCAAAATAAAGCAATAATAAGACACCAGTTTTTCACTGATAAAATTGGAAAAAAATTTTTTTTTTTTAATACTTTAAGTTCTAGGGTACATGTGCATGACGTGCAGGTTTGTTACATATGTATACTTGTGCCATGTTGGTGTGCTGCACCGATCAACTCGTCAGCACCCATCAATTCGTCATTTATATCAGGTATAACTCCCAATGCAATCCCTCCCCCCTCCCCCCTCCCCATGATAGGCCCGATGTGTGATATTCCCCTTCCTGAATCCAAGTGATGTCATTGTTCAGTTCCCACCTATGAGTGAGAACATGCGGTGTTTGGTTTTCTGTTCTTGTGATAGTTTGCTAAGAATGATGGTTTCCGGCTGCATCCATGTCCCTACAAAGGATGCAAACTCATCCTTTTTTATGGCTGCATAATATTCCATGGTGTATATGTGACACATTTTCTTAATCCAGTCTGTCACAGATGGACATTTGGGTTGATTCCAAGTCTTTGCTATCGTGAATAGTGCCGCAATAAACATACGTGTGCATGTGTCTTTATAGCAGCATGATTTATAATCCTTTGGGTATATACCCAGTAGTGGGATGACCGGGTCATATGGTACATCTAGATCTAGATCCTTGAGGAATCGCCATACTCTTTTCCATAATGGTTGAACTAGTTTACAATCCCACCAACAGTGTAAAAGTGTTCCTATTTCTCCACATCCTTTCCAGCACCTGTTGTTTCCTGACTTTTTAATGATGGCCATTCTAACTGGTGTGAGATGGTATCTCATTGTGGTTTTGATTTGCATTTCTCTGATGGCCAATGATGATGAGCATTTTTTCATGTGTCTGTTGGCTGTATGAATGTCTTCTTTTGAGAAATGTCTGTTCATATCCTTTCCCCACTTTTTGATGGGGTTGTTTGTTTTTTTCTTGTAAATTTGTTTGAGTTCTTTGTAGATTCTGGATATTAACCCTTTGTCAGATGAGTAGATTGCAAAAATTTTCTCCCATTCTGTAGGTTGCCTGTTCACTCTGATGGTAGTATCTTTTGCTGTGCAGAAGCTCTTTAGTTTAATCATATCCCATTTGTCAATTTTGGCTTTTGCTGCCGTTGCTTTTGGTGTTTTAGACATGAAGTCCTTGCCCATGCCTATGTCCTGAATGGTACTACCTAGGT
>NW_022306183.1:0-1670 GCF_002776525.5 Piliocolobus tephrosceles | reverse complement strand
AAGAGTTTGAGGTGAACTGGTGTTAGTTCTTAATATTTTTGGTAGAACTAAGCAGTGAAGCCATGCTGTTTCTTCCAGATTCAATCTTGGTCAGTTCCATATGTCCAAAAATGTATACAATTTTTCTATATTTTCCAGTTGCTTCATATATAGTAATTCATGATAGTGTCTGATGATCTTCTGTATTTATGTGTTATCATTTGCGTGTTGTTTACTTTCTATATAGTTGTATAGTTTTAAAAGCTCCTCTTGGTTTTGATTTCTTGTTTTATTTCATGTTATCTCAGAAGATATTTTAAATAATTTTAATATTTAAAAATTCACTAAGACTTGCTGTTTGGCCTACTGTATGGTATATCCCAGAGAATGTTCCACGTGCTGATCAGAAGAATGCAGGGGTTGTGCAAAATGTTTTGTAGGTAAATGTCTGTTAGGTCCATTTCGTTTCAAGTTCAGTTTAAATCCAATGTTTCTTGGTTGAATTTTTGTCTAGATGATCTCTTTAATGTCAAGAATGAGATGTTGAACTTCCCCACTATTATTGTATTGGAGTCTGTCTCTCCCTTTAGATCTAGTAATATTTGGTTTACATATCTGGGTGTTCCAGTATTGAGTACATATATATTTATAATTGTTACATCCTCTTGATGGATTGATCCCTTTATCATTATGTAATGACCTTTTTTCTCTCTTTTTACTGTTTCTGACTTAAAGTGCATTTATCTGATGTAAGTATAGCTACTCCTGCTTGATTTAGGTTTCTGTGGAATAGTTTTTTCCATTCCTTTACTGTTACTCTATATATGTCTTTACTGATAGAGCTTCTTGTAGGCAGCATACAATTGCATCATTTTAAAAAACTACATGCAGCCAGTATTACATCTTTAAAGTGGGAAATTTAATCTCTTTACATTCCAGGTCATTATTGATATGTGACATTTTAGCCCTCTCATATTATTAATTGTTTTCTGGTAGTTTTGTATATCCTTTTTTTCTTTTTTATTTCTCTGTTGTTTATCATCGTGGTTTAGTGGTTTTGTTGAAATGGTAATATTTGAGTTTTATCTTCCTCATTTATGTGTTTGCTCTACTAAGGAGCTTTATACTTTCATATGTTTCCACGATATATCATCTTTACATTTCCAGGTTTGGGACTCTCTAAAGCATTTCTTGTAGGGCCAATCTAGTGACAAAAAAATTTCTCAGTTTTGGCTTATCTGGGAAAAGATTGATTTCTTATTCATTTATGAAGGATAACTTTGATAGGTATATTATTCTTGACTGATTGATTTTTCTTTCAGCATTTTGAATATATCATCACTTTCTCCCCTGGCCTGTAAGGTTTTTTGTTTGTTCATTTTTCCTGAGAAATCCACTGTTATTCTTTCTTCTTCTTAATTTAGTCTGTTGTTGCAACTCTGGAATACATGTTTTAAAATTTCATATATTGTTGAGTTCTGAGATTTTCTTTTTTTAAATGGTATCTATATCTTTGGTAAATTTCTCAGGCGTATCCTGAATTGTTTTCTGATTTCTTTATATTGTTTATGTGTTCACATAACTTCACTGAGCTTTTTTATTTGCATTCAATTTCTGGCATTTCATCATTTTTTTTTCCTGAATTTTTTTTGTTAGAGAATTACTATCCTTTGGATGTGTCCAGTTTTCCT
>NW_022306182.1:0-2894 GCF_002776525.5 Piliocolobus tephrosceles | reverse complement strand
CCAGCCTGGGCGACAGAGCCAGACTCCGTCTCAAAAAGAAAAAAAAAGGCCGGGCACGGTGACTCAAGCCTGTAATCCCAGCACTTTGGGAGGCCCAGACAGGCGGATCACGAGGTCAGCAGATCGAGACCATCCTGGCTAACACGGTGAAACCCCGTCTCTACTAAAAAGTACAAAAAACTAACCGGGCGAGGTGGTGGGCGCCTGTAGTCCCGGCTACTCGGGAGGCTGAGGCAGGAGAATGGTGTGAAGCGGCCGGCGGAGCTTGCAGTGACCTGAGATCCGGCCACTGCACTCCAGTCTGGGCGACAGAGTGAGACTCCGTCTCAAAAAAAAAAAAAAAAAAAACAAAACAAAAAAAAAACAATGTGATTCTGGAATTCTTCAGATTAGGGGAAAAAAAACCTTGGAAACTCCTAGTTCCTTCCCCCAATGTGGGCAGGAATTTCAGTTCCAAACTTGGTGACTAATGAGTGTGCAGCCCCTGCTGTGCCCCACAGGGATGAGGAGCTCACTCCCCTCATTCATCATCCATCACCCTTTAGGGAAAGTTTTTTCTTTCTTTCTCTCTTTTTTTTTTTTTTTTTTTTTTTTTTGAGGCAGGCTCTCCCTCTGTCTTCCAGGCTGGAATGCAGTTGTGTGCTCTTGCCCCACTCCAACCTCCACCTCCCTGGCTCAAGTGATCCTCCTGCCTCAGTCTCCCTAGTAGCTGGGGCTACAGGCACCAGCCATCATGCCCGTCTAATCTTCTGGGAAGTTCTGAGAGCTACTTCTTTGTAGCTGCTTCCCTGTTCTGCTCTGGGCCACACTGACTGTATCTATTCCCTCTGTTCCAATGCCCCCAAAAGATGAGGACATGGCTCTTGTCTCCACCCCCACCTGTATCTTCTTGCCTTGTGAGTTACCCTCAAGAGGATCTCAGATGATGCCCTGCACGCCCCGACGCAGCTACCCTCCAGCCCCAAGCCTGGTCCCTTGCCAATCCACCAACACACTGCAGTGATTCGTGTCTGAGTCCAGAAAGGTATAGAGAGGAGTCATTTTTGTAGATTTGTAAGAAAAGTACATTTCCTTCCTGGTGCATATTGAGGCAAAACCAGGCTGGGTGTTAGAAGAGCTGGGTTTTGGCCTGTCTATGTGACCTTGGACCAGTCTCTTTCTCTCTCTAGGTTCCATTTGCTACCTTTTTTTTTTTTTTTTTTTAAGACGGAATCTCGCTCTGTCACCCAGGCTGGAGTGCAATGGCACGATCTTGGCTCACTACAACCTCCGCCTCCTGGGTTCAAGCTATTCTCCTGCCTGCCTCAGCCTCCTGAGTAGCTGGGATTACAGGTGTGCATCTCCATGCCTTGGTAATTTTTGTATTTTTAGTGATCTGCCCCCGCCTCAGCCTTCCAAAGCGCTGGGATTATAGGTGTGAGCCACTGCACCCGACTACTGGCTCCTCTCTAAATAAAGGTGGTCAACTAGACGGTATTTAAGAACTGCCAGGACCAAAGTATCGTGAATCTATGTGTAGGTTCGTAATTCAAAACTTGAGCCAAAGGGAGTCAGAGAATTCCCTACCCTTGGGCCTGGAAAGGCCTCTCTCTGAAAGTCTAACCAATGCCCCCACCTCCATGCCACTTGCTCTGCTGAAATGACAAATCAGTTGATTGTCTACCTCCAGAGCTTATACACCTCCAGACATGGGAATCTCACTACCTTTATTAGACAATGTTATTAGAAAGCTTTTCAGGTAAATGCAAAGATTTTATGATTCTATAAATAACACAGTAACTGTTATCTTACTCTGGATCATTGCTCATCCATTCATTCATTCAACAATATTCATTCAACAAATGAAGCAAAGGAGCACACAGCCAAGTGATGGAGCAAAATCACAAAAGGGAATTCAGGCAGAGTGAGGTGGCTCACGCCTGTAATTCTAGCGCCTGTAATCCTCTGGAAGGTGAGAGGATCACTTGAGGTCAGGCGTTCAAGATCAACCTGGCCAACACGGCAAAATGCCATCTCTACTGAAAATACAAAAATTAGCCGGATGTGGTGGTGCACGCCTTTAGTCCCAACTACTCAGGAGGCCGAGGCACGAGAATTGCTTGAACCTGGGAGGCAGAGGTTGCAGTGAGCTGAGATTACGTCACTGTATTCCAGCCTGGGTGACAGAGCAAGACTCTGTCTCAAAAAAAAAAAAAAGTAGCCGGGCGTGGTGGCTCACACCTGTAATCCCAGCACTTTGGGAGGCTGAGGCAGGCGGATCATGAGGTCAGGAGATCGGGACCATCCTGGCTAACACGGTCAAACCCCATCTCTACTGAAAACACAAAAAATTAGCCAGGCATGGAGAATGGGGTGAACCCAGGAGGCGGAGCTTGCAGTAAGCCGAGATCACGCCACTGCACTCCAGCCTGGGCAACAGAATGAGATTTCATCTCAAAAAAAAAAGTAATTCGGATGGGCATGGTGGCTCACATCTATAATCCCAGCACTTTAGGAGGTCAAGGCAGGAGGATTTCTTGAGGCCAAGAGTTCAAGACCAGCCAATGATAACGTAGTGAAACCCTGTCTCTACAAAACATTTAAAAAATTAGCCAGGTGTTGCTGGGCGCGGTGGCTCACGCCTGTAATCCCAGCACTTTGGGAGGCCAAGGGGGACAGATCATAAGGTCAGGAGTTCGAGACCAGCCTGACCAACATGGTGAAACCCTGTCTCTACTAAAAATACAAAAATTAGCTGGGTGTGGTGGCACACGCCTGTTATCCCAGCTACTCAGGAGGATGAGGCAGGAGAATCGCTTGAACCTGGGAGGCCGAGGTGGCAGTGAGCCGAGATCGTGCCACTGTACTCTAACCTGGATGATAGGGTGAGACTCCATCTCAAAAAAAAAAAAAAA
>NW_022306181.1:0-4745 GCF_002776525.5 Piliocolobus tephrosceles | reverse complement strand
AAACCCTTCCTGGGCCTTCCTGTTGCTCCCTGGGATAAACACTGGACTTGCAAGGCTCAACGTGTGCTGCCCTTTTGCGCTTCCAACCTCATCTCATGCCTGTCTCCCGCCTCCCCTGCTCTGGACTCCTGCCACAGTGTTTCCTGTGTTTCAGGCCCGCCGTGGCTCTTACCCTGTTCTCCACTGGTTGGTTGCCCAGCTGGTGTGCTTTCAACCTTCAGATCTCAGCCTCAGGGACACCTCCTCCAGGATGCCTGTCTGGACTCTCCCGTACAGCACCGTCCAAGGCTGGGCCAGATCCCTGTGTTTCTAAGAGTCAACTCAGTTTGCAAGCGCATATTCATCACAGTAACAGCGCAAGCAGTGGCTGGTTTTGCTTTTTTGTTGTTGTTGAGATGGAGTCTCGCTCTGTTGCCCAGGCTGGAGTGCAGTGGCGTGATCTCAGCACACTGCAACCTCCGCCTCCCAGGCTCAAGCAATTCTCCTGCCTCAGCCTCCTGAGTAGCTGAGATTACAGGTGCCTGCCACCACACCCAGCTAATTTTCGTATTTTTAGTAGAAACAGGGTTTCACCATGTTGGCCAGGCTAGTCTCGAACTCCTGACCCCAGGTGATCCGCCCACCTTGACCTCCCAAAGTGCTGGGATTACAGGCGTGAGCCACTGCACCCAGCCTTGCTCACTGTTTTATCCTCAGTCCACCACATGATTCCAGGAGCCTCTTCAGTCTCTGAATTGTGGTCAACAATTAATGACACCTTTTATGTGCCAGTCCCCGGGCTGGGGGCCCCAAGTAGAGTGAGCCATTTCCCTGCCCTAGACAGTTAAGTTAGGCTTCCAGGGGGTAGAGGAGGGGAGGGCTCTGCCTAAGCTGTGCCCTCACCAGCATCTTGGGCTTCCTGTGCCCTAGCTTTGACAGTGAGAAGGCTGGGGACCGGGAGGTGCAGAGGACAATGCTGGAGCTTCTGAACCAGCTGGATGGCTTCCAGCCCAACACCCAAGTTAAGGTAAGTATTAGCACTCCCAGGCGAAGAAGATGAGGCTCAGAGGTCAGGAGCCGTCAGGCCCTCAGCTAGCGAGTGGTGGAGCTGGAATGAGAATTGGGATCTGTCTTTAACATCCCATGTGTCTCACTTGCACTCTGGGGGCTGCTGCCTCTCTGCCTTTTTTGACCGTGTCTGCCTATCTGTGAGCACTTTGCTCCTTTGTTCAAGTTATGGCTTCTCTTCCTCAGGTAATTGCAGCCACAAACAGGGTGGACATTCTGGACCCCGCCCTGCTCCGCTCGGGGCGCCTGGACCGCAAGATCGAGTTCCCAATGCCCAACGAGGAGGCCCGAGCCAGAATCATGCAGATCCACTCCCGAAAGATGAACGTCAGGTGAGCAGGGGTACAGGCAGGGCACGGAGACCGGAGAGGCAGGAGGAGGACGCCTCTGCCGCGCTTCTCTCTCCTGAGCTTCCCCAGCCTCCACGACCACCGCCTGCCCGGCCCCAGGCACACAGCACCGTGCCACACCCCAGCCTCCGTTTCTCTCCAGTTGCCTGATGTAGCATCTTGCCAGGGCCCAGGTCATAATTCTGGGTGCTCTGCTCCTTAGACTTCACCCCTCCTCTGAAGGCACAGAGGCTGGAGGCACTCATTTTCCCTGCCTCACACCTCAGCCCATGAGCACAGGCCAGGCATGGCCGGGGCCAGATGGACTTGAGTTCAGATATGTACGACTCTCAGCAGGCGGCATGCCCTCTCAGCCTCACTTCTTATTTGGGACTTGGGGATGATAGCACCGATTTCACAGGGTTGTGGCAAGGATTAGATGTGACAGTGTCAAGCACAGTGCTGGCACAGGATGAGGACAGCAGGGCCTGCTGAGCTGGGGGACCATCTTTTGTCCCCACATCCCCCTGCTCCCCTGCCTCATGCCAAGTCAGTCCCTGGAGTCTCAAATGCAGATTTCTAGAAGGCCAGAGCTCAAAAGACCCTAGAAATAACCTGGTATAACCTGCATTAACTTCCTCCCTTTGTCCCCCACATCTTGTACTGAGAAGAAAACAAGGTGCATTGATTGGGTAAGGAACTTGCCTCTGATCTCAGGGCGACTTGACTTTGTTGCTTGACAGGGCCAGGGGAGGACATTTGGCCCCTCTGCCCATCCGCATGAGCCACTGAGCCTGTGGTATCTGTCCTCTCCCCAGTCCTGACGTGAACTATGAGGAGCTGGCCCGCTGCACAGATGACTTCAACGGGGCCCAGTGCAAGGCTGTGTGTGTGGAAGCGGTGAGTGGTCAGGCGGGGTGGGTGCGTCGCTTTGTGCCTTCTTGCCCCCTTCTTGGACAGGATGGGGGCATTTGACTGGTGGAGACAGCTGGGGGAAGAGGCCTGAGCCTCAGGGAGCTAGGGAAGGCATTCAGGCGTTCAGACCTAGACTCTGTGTGTCCTGGCTGTAGGGCATGATTGCACTGCGCAGGGGTGCCACGGAGCTCACCCACGAGGACTACATGGAAGGCATCCTGGAGGTGCAGGCCAAGAAGAAAGCCAACCTGCAGTACTACGCCTAGGGCGCGCCGGCTGGCCCCGGTCTCACGGCTGAAGTGCGCAATAAAAGATGGTTTAGGGTCCCTGCCACTGCTTGTCTGCTTTCCCTGGGCTCTGGCTGGAGGAGTGGGGGCATGTGCAGGAGGCCCCTTCCTCAGGTGCTGCAGCCTGGAAACCCTGAGACAGCCGTGGGCCCCACACCACTGGTCAGGGTGAGGCTTTCTGGTGCCACACATGGTGCTGCAGCTGCTGCCTGGGCCTTCGTGCCCCTGCGAGCCCTCTCTCCCTGAGCACCGCTCTGCTCTGAGCTTTCAGAGGCTCATGGGCCTGCAGTTCCTGCACAGAGGACCTAGATAGAAGCCACGCTTTCCCTTTTGGCATTTTGGTGTCTGGCACTAGTCCTGGCCTCCTGGTAAAGCCAGGCTTGGGTTTAGGCTTTCAGCCTCCTCCCTCGTTTCCTGGCCCTGTGTCTCCAGACGCTCCCTTAGCTCTTTCTGTCCCTGTCTTTTGGCCAAAAACTGAGCCTGAACAGGATCCACTGGGAGCCCCTCTAGGACTCATCTGTCACGCTGTGCTCCCCTCCCCCAGTTCGGCTGTCTCTTCACTCCAGCCGGCCCCTTGCCTTCCCTGGGTGCCCCTGCTTGGCTTCCCACTGACTCCTCAGCCCCCGCCTCAGGAGTCCAGCAGCACAGCCCCTGACGTGCTTCTAGTTCTGTCCCCTGCCCTGGACTCAGTCACCCCAGTCCTGCATTCCTGTTCCTTCTTCTAACCAGACGGCATTTGCTCCTGACCATGACACCCAAGTTCCCCCACAGGGACCACACCCACTGTGCTTTGGTTTCCTCATCTCCAAAATGGGGCCCCCGGCCTCTTCCAGTGGGCCGTGATGCTCGCACGCACTGTCTGCCATCCAGCAGGGCTTGGCACCCTGGCTGGCAGCCCTGAGTACCCGCATAGGTGAGGGGGGCAGCTGGCCAGGACGGCTGTGGTTCATTCCTTGGATCTGAGGCCAGGAGTCCCTGGATCCTTGAGACAGTTATCTTACAGGATGTGTCGCAGCTAGGCGAAGCAAATACTATGTCATTTAAAAACGTTTTGCTGTTAGAAACATTGAGAGCCAAACACTCCCAGCTAAGGACGTCACTGGGGTTTCATATCCACCTCTCCCATGCTCCATGACACCGCCCAGACTGCAGATCCCAGCCAGTGGACTATTGACAGCAGTCCTGGCTGGCCTGGGAGGGAGGAGGTGGACTGGGCACCCCCACCCATTCTCTTGACAGGACTGTGGAAGCGGCGCCCTGTGCCTGGTGTTCTTATACTCCACACCTTCAGAAGAGAGGGTGTGTGGTTTTGAATAAGGGTCCCATATTATCTTCTTTTTCTTTCTTATTTTTGATACGGGGTCTTGCTCTATCACCCAGGCTGGAGTGCAGTGGCGCGATCTCAGCTCACTGCAGCCTCCGCCTCCCAGGTTCAAACAATTCTCCTGCCTCAGCTTCCTGAGTAGCTGGGATTACAGGCACCTGCCACTGCACCTGGCTAATTTTTGTCTTTTCAGTAGAGACGGGTTGAAACCCGTCTCAAACTCCTGACCTTGTCATCTTTGGCTTCCCAAAGTTCTGGGATTACAGGCATGAGCCACCATACCCGGCCTCTCTCTCTTTTTTAAGCAAATGAGAGCTTAATTAATTAGAGGCCAAACCTGGAGATGACTTTGTGGCTGGAGCTTCCTTCCCTGGTTACATTTTCAGTGAGGGGGAATGGGGGGCAGGTAGGGAAAATGCTGTGGCTTGCGGTTCTATAAAATAAGGACAGCACCCTAACTGGGTGTGGTGGCTCACACCTGTAAGCCCAACACTTTGGGAGGCTGAGGCGGGCAGATCACAAGGTCAGGAGTTCAAGACCAGCCTGACCAATATGGTGAAACCCCATCTCTACTAAAAATACGTTAAAAAATAGCCAGACGCCGGGCGCGGTGGCTCAAGCCTGTAATCCCAGCACTTTGGGAGGCCGAGACGGGCGGATCACGAGGTCAGGAGATCGAGACCATCCTGGAGATCGAGACCATCCTGGCTAACACGGTGAAACCCCGTCTCTACTAAAAAAATACAAAAAACTAGCCGGGCGAGGTGGCAGGCAACTGTAGTCCTAGCCACTCGGGAGGCTGAGGCAGGAGAATAGCGTAAACCCGGGAGGCGGAGCTTGTAG
>NW_022306180.1:0-3737 GCF_002776525.5 Piliocolobus tephrosceles | reverse complement strand
CACTGTTATAAACTTCAAAACACTTCCTTGGCCCATAAGACCCTGTACATCTTGCCCTCCCTATCTGATTTTTCCCTTTTCATTTTATCATTTCCTTCTATAACCTGGACTCACTAAAACTCCCTTTTGTCTCTTTTTAAAATGTATTTTTATGGATGCATAATACATGTACACAATTTTTGGATACATGAAATAATTTATTTGTATAACTTGAAAGATCATATTAGTGAAAGGTCATCACCTTAAATCTTTATCTTTAGGCTGGAAAGATTCAAATTATTCCTCTTTGGCTATTTTGAAATCTGCAATAAATAACTATAGTCACTCAATTTATCTAACAATAGGTCTTACTTCTTCTGCCAAACCATATATTTGTACTTTTAGTCAACTTCTATTCAATGCTCTCCCTCCCCACTACCCTTTCTGGCTTCTGGTAACCACCCATCTACTCTCTATCTTCATGTGATCCACCTTTTTAGCTCCTACATATGAGTGAAAACATACGATATTTGTCTTTCTGTGCTTCATGGCCTTGATACATTTCTTTTTCTGTGTGTCTTAGGGCCTTTGCAGTTTGCATTCCCTAAGCCTCCCATACTATTGCTCTGTATATTTACCTGTTTCCTTAGGTCTCAGCATAAATATTTCCTCAAAAGAGCCCTTTTACCACCTTACCAAAAGAACTGTGTCTACAATAACACTTTATTGCCTTCTTCTTTTTTTTCAATAGTGTATTCATTTGCTTTCTATTTTCTCCTTCTCCAATACAATCTAAGCTTATAAAAGGTGAGACAACTGTTGCTCTTATTGCTATATCTATAGTAACCAGTACAGTTCCTGGCATATCATAATTATTTTAATGCATTGAATAAACAAATGACTGAAAATGTATCTTACATCTGGAGAAGATAAAAGTATCCAAGTAGAGGAAAGAGGGCTATAATTCAATCATATAATTGGGTGAATGTTGCCTAAAAACATCTGTGATTACATAGATCAGTAGATAAATACACAGTGCTAAAACTGTTGTGACCCTTGTTGAGATTTAACTTCTCTAGTAATGTTTAACAGGTTGCTGGTAGCTTGGGCTACAGGCGTGCACCACCACGTTTTTTAAAAAAAAAATGTTAATTGATGTTCTATTTATATTTTACTATAATAGTCAGTGTATTACCTGTATCTTACCGCAAATTATCTGTGAACTAAACAGGGAAAAAAGAGGTAAGGAGATGACTGACAACCTGGAAGGAATGGAAACTATTTAACTATCAATAAATGGCTTTGGCAGTCATCCATTATTGTTGTGTTTGGAAAAAAAAAAAGTTATCAGTTTAAAATACGCTGTTATAACGTTAAGAAGTTTTTTGCAATTGTAACCAAAAAGAAAATATATATCGAATATACACAAAGAGCAGTGAGAAAGGAGGAATAAAAAAATCAACAAAATATACAGAAAACATTTAACAAAATGACAATAGTCCTGGACTATTAGTAATTACTAAAAATAAAAATTCAAATTTGGTTAAAAATGCTATTAAAGTACATTGCTAACATTGCTAAAAGAAACCAGAAGTACACATAAGTAGAAAGCCATTCTGTGTTTATAGATTAAAAGACTTTATATTGTTAAAATGTCTATAGTGCCTAGTTAACTACAGATGCAATTGCTATCAAAATCTCAATGGAATTTTTTTTTTTTTTTTTTTTTTTTTTTGAGATGGAGTCTTGCTCTGTTGCCAGGCCGGAGTGCAGTGGCATGACCTCAGCTCACTGCAACCACCACCTCCCAGGTTCAAGCAATTCTCTTGCCTCAGCCTCCTGAGTAGCTGGGACTATAGGCACACACCACCATGCCCAGTTAATTTTTGCATTTTAGTAGAGACGGGATTTTACCATGTTGGGCAGGATGGTCTCGATCTCCTGACCTCATGATCTGCCTGTCTCTAATCCCAAAGTGCTGGGATTAGAGGCTTGAGCCACCACACCCAGCTGGCAATTTTTATAAGAAATAGAAAGTAGCACCAAAACTTACAGGAAATTTCAATTTCAAGAGACCCACATGTCCAAAATAGTACTAAAAAATACTAATGAATTTGGAATTCTTACATTTCCTAATTTCAAAACATACTATAATCAAGGTAGTGTGTCATTGGCATATAGACCAATATAGACGTCAATGGAACAAAACAGAGCACCTAGAAATAAACCCTTACATATACAGCCAAAGGATCTTTGACAAGGGACCAAGACTACATAACGGGGAACTGTCAGTCTTTTTGTGAAAAAAATGGTTTTGAGATAGTTGGATCTCCATATGAAAAAGAATACATTTAGACTCTTACCTAATACCATATACAAAAATTACCTGAAAATGAATTAAAAACGTAAACTTAAGACCTAAAACTATCAAACTCCTAGGAGAAAACATAGGAGAAAACATCAGACCATTGGATTTGGCAATGATTTCTTGGGAAAGGTATGAAAAACACAGGCAGCCAAAACAAAAATAGACAAATAAGACTACATCAAACTTAAAAACTCTATCACACAAAATAGTAAATAAAGTGAAAAGGCAATCTATAGAAAGGGAGAAAATATTTGCAAATCCTGTGTATGATAAAGGATCAATATTCAGAATATGTGAGTAGCTTCTACAACTCAACAGCAACAAAAACAACAAAAATAACCAATTAAAAAATGACCAAAAGACTTCAATACACAGTTGCCCAATGAAGATATACAAATGACCAACAAGCCTATGAAAAAATGTTCAACATCACTCATCATAAACTAAAAGCAAATAAAAACCACAATGAGATATCACAGCCTCAGCTCCATTAGGATGGCCACTATCAAAACAACAGAAAATAAAAAGTATTGGTGTGGATAATTGTAATTTTTGTGCACTGTTGGTGGAAATTTCCTAAAATGGTGCAGCCATTTTAGGAAACAATAATGAGGTTCCCTAAATATAGAATTACCACATTAGAAGCATGATCTGGCCGGGCGCGGTGGCTCAAGCCTGTAATACCAGCATTTTGGGAGGCCGAGACGGGCGGATCACGAGGTCAGGAGATCGAGACCATCCTGGCTAACACGGTGAAACCCCGTCTCTACTAAAAAATACAAAAAACTAGCCGGGCGAGGTGGCGGGCGCCTGTAGTCCCAGCTACTCCGGAGGCTGAGGCAGGAGAATGGCGGGAACCCAGGAGGCGGAGCTTGCAGTGAGCTGAGATCCGGCCACTGCACTCCAGCCTGGGCGACAGAGCAAGACTCCGTCTCAAAAAAAAAACAAAACATGATCTAGACCAAATATTTTCACACTCATGTTCGCTGCAACATTATTTACAAGAACTAAGAACTAAAAGCAACCCAAATGTTGATTAACAAATAAGTGGATAAAGAAAATGTGTTATGTACATGTGATCGAATATTATGGAGCCTTAAAAAAAGAAGGAAACCCTGTCACATACTACAATGTAAATGAACCTCAAGGACGTTATGCTAAGTGAAATAAGCCATTTACAAAAGGACAGGTAAGGCAATAGCGCATAGACCAGAAATTACTACTACACTTCTGTTAACTTTATTAAGTGTGTTCTGTAACTTTATTTGTTCCTCCTTTCTTCTCATTGCCTTCCTTCATATTGTGTTGACTTTAGTAGTGACATGTTTTGTTGTTTTGTTTCTTTTTTTGAGATGGAGTTCCACTCTTGTTGCCCAGGCTGGAGTGCAAT
>NW_022306179.1:0-4357 GCF_002776525.5 Piliocolobus tephrosceles | reverse complement strand
CTTCAGGATGACCTGTCGCTGCCAGGGCGCCAGCTTGCTCTCATCATAGCCCAGCGTCCGCAGCTCCGCTGACTCCCCCCCCTCCCCCCACCCCCACCGCCCAGGAAAGAGGAGGAGCGACAGAAGCAGGAGGAGCTGCGGCGGGAGAAGGAGCAGTCAGAGAAGCTGCGGACGCTGGGCTATGATGAGAGCAAGCTGGCGCCCTGGCAGCGACAGGTCATCCTGAAGAAGGGGGACATCGCTAAGTACTAGAGGCCGTGGCCTCCTGCCCGCAGCCTTGCAGCTCGGAGGGGCCCCCCGCCCCAGCCCCAGCCAGCCAGGCCCCGGCGGAAGGGCTGGGAGCCGCACAGCCCACCCCTCCTGCGCTGGAAACCCTCCCTGACCCCCGCATCCTGGCCCCGGCATCCCCAGCCCCTGGCAACACTGGAGTGCACACGCCGCCCCAGTTGCCCAGAATAAGTGCCCAAGCTGCTGATGCAAACAACAAAAAATGCTGCTTATTTGCATGCCGACTTACATATATTTGCATGTTCGTTGAATATCAAAGAGTGAAGAGCTCTCCCCAGCCCTGTGGGTGGTGACTTTGTTTTCCTGCGGGGCTCAGCCCCCTCCAGGATGCAGTCCCCTCCCCCGCACCCCGGAACCTGTGTCGCTGGCGCATCCTGGGTGGAGGCAGGCCCCGAGCTCGGGGAAGGGGTTTTCCCTCCTTCCCTGACCCAGATCTGCGCCCGGCCTACCCCGGGCCTCATTTCTTATCCCCGCCGAGGGTTTCCTCTCAGTCATTTGTTTACCAGAAAGATGAAAACTGCCTGTCAGGCCTCAGTTGGGGCCCCCGGGACCCCACCTCTGCCCCCACCTCCCTCAAGTCTACGCCCCGTCCCCAGCCAGACCCACTCGCTGCCAGGACCCTTTCACTGCCCCGGTGGAGTCAGTGGAGGATGAGGGGCCCTGATCCTGTGTCTCTAAGTGCTGCACCCCATCCCGACCCTGTCCCCGCCGCCTCGCAGCCCCATTAAAGCGCTCTCATCACTCGCTGTGGCCGCGACTTGCTCTCTCCTGGGGGTAACTGGACCAGAGTGGACTCGGGAGGGGCAGGCTTGGGAGCTAAGGCCACACCGGACTCCACCATAGGTGCCAGACCCCGGGGTGACAAGATTCCCGTCCCCTTCGACTCCCTCGAGAAAAGTCCAGGCCACTTAACACCTCAGCCCCGCAGAAAACCCAGATTTTTTTTTTTTTTTTTTTTTTTTTTTTCTTTCACAGATTTAATACCACGGTCTCAGCCAAACTCCGGCCGAGAAACTGAGAAATGTCTTGACCCCCTCCCGACATTCGTTCGTGCTTCTTCGCCTTGGCTGGCGCGATAGGGGCGAGCAGGGGTGGGGCCGGCTGGTGCGGCTAGCAGGGCCGTGCCAGCGGCTTAATAAGTGACATAAAATGTCTACACGCGTAAGTAACTGTACTTAGGGCTTCTGCAAGGGCCACCAGAGCGCCTAGGTGGCGAGTGGGCACCGTCTCACGGGCCGCGCTGCAGGCGGCTGCGCAAGTCCTCCGCGCAGCCGTCCAGCCCCATGCGCTCCAGGGCCGCGTAGACGGCGCCCAGGCCCGCGGGCTGCTGCTGGCGCCAGCGCTTGAGCATCTCGTACTGCTGGTCTCGGAAGCGGCCGATCTCCACCTCCACGGCTTCGATCTCCGCCTCGCGCAGCCCCAGCGTGCGCACGAACTCCTTCCAGCGCCGCGCTGGCACAGCGTCCATCACGTCGTAGAGCTGCGGGCCCGGCTGCAGCATCATGGCTGGCGAGCCGACTGGGGACTCTGGCAAGAGTGTGGACGCGGGAGCGGGGCCTGGGGCAGGGCCAGAGAGAGCCAATGGGGTATGTGGGCCGCGGTCGGGAGGTGGAGTCAGGGGCGTTCATGCAGGTATCCCAGGCCTGAAGCCGGCTGGATCCCGCGGGTCAGGGCACAGGGGGCGGACTCGGTCGGTTAGGGGGCAGAAAGGAAACACGTTGTGAACCACAACTTCCCACCGCAGACAGGAGAATGGGGTCAAGGCCTCAGGCCACTGATGTCCCTTACCAAGAGCTCTGTTGGGCAGCTGGTCCCAGGACCATGTCACCTGCGGGTAGAGCACCTCCTGGGTCTGGGGGTAGCCAGGGGTACAGCTGTTGCCCACCAACTGGACGGTGCGGATCTTCTCACTGCTGTCAGGAGGTACTAGAAGGGTGTGGGCATTGTCGGCGGGTGACAGATGGGTGGCCTGGAAGCCAAGAGGGGCCCCAGGTCAGCCCTGCTTGTCAAGTAAGGCCCCTTACCTGCAGTGCCTCTCCAGGAGGGAACAGTCCCTGGTTCAGTCAGCAGACACTCCCGCAATGATACCTCCCACAGTTGGCCCTGCTCTCACTGTGGCCCAGCAGAACTCTTGCTTCTGCCTCGAGTCCCCCGCCCCCGCCTCCTTCCTCTTGTCCCCCAGCACCATGGGGCTCTCCTTCCATTGAACTGTTAGCTCCTGTGTACAAGTCTGAACCCCAGCTGACTGACACCCCTTGAGGGCAGGACTCAGCTCGCAACACCTCTGTCTACTAGGTCTACCCTGTCCTAGCCACGTGCCAAGCCCCAGGGATCACAATAAGGCTTGATCTTCCAGCTCCAGAAGGCAGCCCAGAATCACACGGTGAGGTTCTTACCGGTGGTGGGGTCAGAGCCTCCATCGCAGCTTCATCTGCTGACAAACACAGAGAGAGTGCAGTCAACGACCAGGCAAGCCTCCTGGACCTGGGTGCTGGTACAGCTCCTCTAGGGTTGCTCTGCACCCCGCACTCCCTGCCTCAGTTTCCCCTTCTGTATCAGGGTTGAGTAGACTCTGGGCTACCCATCCTGACCCCAGGCGTGCATGTGTGTGTGTGTGTGGGTCTGTGTACTTACCAGTAACCATGGGCTTGTGAGGCCAGCAGTGGCGGTATGTGTAGGTCAGGGTGGCCCCAAGCAGGAGGGGAACCACAAGGCCAGCCAGGAGCACCTGGACCCAGAACACTGAAAGCAGCTGGTGGGTGTTGGGTGGTAGCCCCCCCTCACCCGCCTCCCCTCAGCCCATCCCAGTGCTCCCACTCGCATTCCCAGCACACCACCTACTCTGCCTCCAGCCACAGACAGCGGCACAGCGCTCTGGACAGCTCCCCAGGGTGCTCCTGAAAGGGACGGGGGTGGCCTGAGGGATGAGGGGGTGCATGCCAGGAGGGGGTCCCCAAGACTGCCCAGCATCTGCTCCATCCTGGAGACTCTTCCTTCCCCAGGCCTCTCTCCTGTGAGCCTCACTCTACCCAAGAATGTTCCTGTCGTTGTGCCCCCGATAACAACCACAGACACTATTCATTGAGCTTCTTCTAGACTATATGAAGAGTCACTAGAATGTCAACCCCAAAAAGACAGGGATTTTGCCTATTTTGTTCCCTGTTGCATCCCCAGCACCTAGAACAGTGTGTAGAACATAGGAGATATTCAATAAAGACTTGAATGAAGGCCGGGTGTGGTGGCTCACGCCTGTAATCCCAGCACTTTGGGAGGCCGAGGCGGGCAGATCATGAGGTCAGGAGATCAAGACCATCCTAGCTAACATGGTGAAACCCTGTCTCTACTAAAAATACAAAAAATTAGCCGGCGTGGTGGTGGGCGCCTGAAGTCCTAGCTACTTGGGAAGCTGAGGCAGGAGAATCACTTGAACCCAGGCGGTAGAGGTTGCAGTGAGCCAAGATCGTACCACTGCACTTCAGTCTGGGTGACAGAGCAAATCTCCATCTAAAAAAAAAGAAGACTTGAATAGATACAGAAAGTCCCTCAACCTCTGATCAGAGGCCTGTGAAGAAGCTGCCAACATCCCATGTTGAGAAAGGGACACCATGTATCAGAGACGTGAATTCTCTAAACTTGCCCAAGATCCCCTAGAGAACTAGCAGCACAATCCTGACTCTCAGCCCTTTGTATTTATCTATTTATTTTAATAGATTTAATATTTATTTAATATTTAATAGATTTAATATTTATTTATTTAATAGAGCTTGCTCTGTTTTCCAGGCTGACATGCAGTGGCACGATCACAGCTCACTGCAGCATCAACCTCCTTCAGCCCAAGTTTTAAAGCTATATCAATGTGACTGTCTGTAAAAGTGACAAATCGGGCCGGGCGCGGTGGCTCAAGCCTGTAATCCCAGCACTTTGGGAGGCCGAGGCGGGCGGATCACGAGGTCAGGAGATCGAGACCATCCTGGCTAACACGGTGAAACCCCGTCTCTACTAAAAAGTACAAAAAACTAGCTGGGCGAGGTGGCGGGCGCCTGTAGTCCCAGCTACTCGGGAGGCTGAG
>NW_022306178.1:0-5824 GCF_002776525.5 Piliocolobus tephrosceles | reverse complement strand
GATCTCCACTCACTGCAAGCTCCACCTCTCAGGTTCTCGCCATTCTCCTGCGTCAGCCTCCTGTGTAGCTGGGACTACAGGCGCCCGCCACCACACTGGGCTAATTTTTTAGTAGAGACGGGGTTTCACCGTGTTAGCCAGAATGGTCTCGATCTCCTGACCTCATGATCCGCCCGTCTTGGCCTCCCAAAGTGCTAGGGATTACAGGCTTGAGCCACCGCGCCTGGCCTAATTTTTGTATTTTTAGTGGAGACAGGGTTTCACCATGGTGGCCAGGCTGATCTCGAACTCCTGACATCAAGTGATCCGCCCACCTTGGCCTCTCAAAGTGCTGGGATTACAGGCGCGAGCCACCACACCTGGCAGGATCATGTATTTTTATTGAAGAATTGGTGCCTGGTGTGGTGGCTCACGCCTGTAATCCCACCTCAGCACTTTAGGAGACTGAGGTAGGAGAATCACTTGAGACCAGGAGTTCAAGACCAGCCTGGGCAACATGACGAGACCCCTGTCTCTACAAAAAAAAAAATTTTTTATTAGCTGGGTGTGGTGGCGCATGCCTGTAGTCCCAGCTACTTGGGAGGCTTAGGTGGAAGAATCCTTTGAGCCCGGGCGTTGGAGGCTACAATGAGATATGATGGCACCACTGCACTAGAGCCTGGACAACAGACCTTGTCTCAAAAAAAACAAAAAGTGCCTAAGATGTTTTTCAGATCCTGAATTCCAGCAGAACAACTGATGCCAACCAGTGTGAAGACCCCAGAGAGGAACCAAATTGACAGGAGAATAGAGTTTCTTCAACTCCCTGTTTCATTACTTCACCCTGCACTCAAACAACCAACGATCTCCACACTTCAACCCACTCCAAAACCCTTAAAAACCCCTGAACTCTCTGGGGAGGTGGATTCGTGGTTTCCTTCCATCTCCTCCCTTGGTTTTCAGTGGCCCTATGATTAAACCTCTTTCTCTGCTGCAACCTGGTGTCTCCCACTATCGACTTGCTGCAAGCATGGGGCAAAGGACCTATAATGGTTGAAAAACTTTCAACAGGCCAGGCACAGTGGCTCATGTCTGTTATCCCAACACTTTGAGAGGATCACTTGAGGCCAGCAGTTTGAGACACAGCCAGACCCCATCTCTACAAAAACGATACATAAAAATTAGGCCGGGCACGGTGACTCATGCCTGTAATCCCAGCACTTTGTGAGGCAGTGACAGGAGGATCATCTGAGGTCAGGAGTTCGAGACCAGCCTGGCCAACATGGTGAAACCCCCGTCTCTATTAAAAATACAAAAATTAGCCAGGTGTGGTGGCGTGCGCCTGTAATCCCAGCTACCCAGGAGGCTGAGGGGAGAGAATCACTGGAACCCGGGAGGGTTGGGAGTTCAAGACCATCCTGACCAAAGTGGAGAAACCCTCTCTCTACTAAAAATACAAAATTGGGCTGGGCATGGTGGCTCACGCCTGTAATCCCAGCACTTTGGGAGGCCGAGGTGGGCGGATCGCGAGGTCAGGGGAGGGGGACTTTGCAGTGAGCTGAGATCGTGCCACTGCACTCCAACCTGGGCGACAGAGCGAGACACTGTCTCAGGAAAAAAAAAAAAAAAATTACCCAGGCATGGTGGCACATGCCTATAATCGCAGCTACTCGGGAGGCTGAGGCAGGAGAATCGCTTGAACCTGGGAGGTGGAGGTTGCAGTGAGCCAAGATGGTGCCATTGCATTCCAGCCTGGGCAACAAGAGCAAAACTTTGTCTCAAAGAAAAAAAAAGAAAGAAAGAAAGGCATTCGTAATTGGTTAGGGAGTGACCCGGGTTCTTACCCGTGCCTATGCCGTAACTCTTGTAGAATGATCACTTTGTGAAAAAGAGCCCTGGAAATAAAGCTAATTGCTGCGTAAATTATTTTCTCCTGTACTTGTAGACTCATTAAAGGTCTAAAAGTGTCTCCCTTTCCTCTCCTCACTTCTAGTTTTTTATAATTTCTAGGAAAAATTAAATGTGATGGTATAGTCTCATGTTTGGAAACATACATCCTTTTTAAAAAAAAACATTTTTAAGGCCTTTTTTAAAAAACATACATCCTTTTTTAAAAAAACATTTTAAGGTGGCTCAAGCCTGTAATCCCAGCACTTTGGGAGGCCGAGACGGGTGGATCACGAGGTCAGGAGATCGAGACCATCCTGGCTAACACGGTGAAACCCCGTCTCTACTAAAAAAATACAAAAAAACTAGCCGGGCGATGTGGCTGGCGCCTGTAGTCCCAGCTACTCAGGAGGCTGAGGCAGGAGAATGGCGTAAACCCGGGAGGCGGAGCTTGCAGTGAGCTGAGATCTGGCCACTGCACTCCAGCCCGGGCGACAGAGCAAGACTCCGTCTCAAAAAAAAAAAAAAAAAATTTTATTGGTCAGGCGCAGTGGCTCATGCCTGTAATCCCAGCACTTTGGGAGGCCGAGGTGGGCGGATCACAAGGTCAGGAGATTGAGACCATCCTGGCTAACATGGTGAAACCCCATCGCCACTAAAAAAAAAAAAAGCAAAAAAATATTTAGCGGGGCGTGGTGGCACAAATCTGAAGCAGGAGAACAGGTTGAACCTGGGAGGCGGAGGTTGCAGTGAGCTGAGATTGTGCCACTGCACTCCAGCCTGGCTACAGGTTGAGAATCCTTCTCAAGAAAAAAAAAGAGAGAGAGAGACATTTTTATTGAGGTGAAATTCACATAATATAAAATTAGGCAGCATTTTGAAGTGCACAATTCAGTGGCCTTTAGTACTTTCACCATATTATACAACCACCACCTCAATCGAGTTCCAAAATACTTTCAGCCGGGTGCAGTGGCTCACATCTGTAATCCCAGCACTTTCAGAGGCTAAGGCAGGCAGATCACGAGGTCAGGAGATCAAGACCATCCTGGCTAACACAGTGAAACCCTGTCTCCACTAAAAACACAAAAAATTGGCCGGGCGCGGTGGCTCAAGCCTGTAATCCCAGCACTCTGGGAGGCCGAGACGGGTGGATCACGAGGTCAGGAGATTGAGACCATCCTGGCTAACCCGGTGAAACCCCGTCTCTACTAAAAAATACAAAGAAAAAAACTAGCCGGGCGCGGTGGCGGGCGCCTGTAGTCCCAGCTACTCCGGAGGCTGAGGCAGGAGGATGGCGTAAACCCAGGAGGCGGAGCTTGCAGTGAGCTGAGATCCGGACACTGTGCTCCTGCCTGGGCGATAGAGCAAGACTCCGTCTCAAAAAAAAAAAAAAAAAAAAAAAAATTAGCTGGGCGTGGTGGTGGGCGTCTGTGGTCCCAGCTACTGGGGAGGCTGAGGCAGGAGAATGGCATGAACCTGAGAGGCGGAGCTTGCAGTGAGCCGAGATCGCATCACTGCACTCCAGGCTGGGCGACACAGCAAGACTCCATCTCAAAAAAAAAAAAATTTTTTTTTCGTTATCCCAAGAGTGGTGGCTTAAATCTTTCAAATGGCCAGGAGTCAACTATGACCTTGCTATGTAAACAATTTCAAAAGAACTGTACAGTTCAGTGTTACAGCTTAGCATAATTTAGTATAAACTGTCCTTTCCCCATTTTTTAAGAGCTACCATTAACTTTATTCATTAGTTGATTATTAACTAGGAATGCTATATTGCAGAACATCTTGGCATGTCTGGTCCTTGTCCTCTAGTCCCAGTAACAAACCCCTCACCATTATGATGATGAAAAAAGGTAAGTTTCCAAAACGATTCCAAGGAAGCACCACTGTTCCCTTGAGAACCAGATGACAACCAAAAACAAGTCCTTAATTTTCCTTAATAATTTCCAAAATGTCCTCTAGGGGGCAACATTATCCCTTCAGAACCAGGTAGATGAATCACTCCTCTTCCAGCCTGGATCTCAGTACCTCTCACCTCCTCAAAGACTCTGCGATTAGATTAGCAAGGAAGAAAGGGAAAAAAGCTATAGTTTGCTGGTCAGCAGGCTCCAACACAACTCTCTTTGGCCAATGGTCTCCTCCTTTGTTCTCCAGGTGTCACCAGGGGTTGGTGCCAAATGGTAGTACTTCTTCCACACTCTGGAGGAACTTCTGTGAGAATGCCTCCTCATTCACAGTGTGAATAACCCTCCCCAGAGCCATCCCAGGAACTAGAGAAAAAACAGGTCTTTCATCAGCATAATAATGTACTGGCCGTTTGCAGTGACTCACACCTGTAATCCCACCACTTTGGGAGACCGAGTTAGGAAAATCACTTAAGGTCAGGTGTACAAGACCAGCCTGGGCAACATAGGGAGACCCCCTTCTCTACAAAAAAGAAAAAATTCTGTCTGGGCGTGGAGGCTCACGTCTGTAATCCCAGCACTTTGGGAGCCTGAGGCCGGCGGATCATGAGGTCAGGAGTTTGAGACCAGCCTGGCCAACATGGTGAAACACCATCTCTACTAAAAATACAAAAATTGGCCAGGTGCGGTGGCTCACGCCTGTAATCCCAACACTTTGGGAGGCTGAGGCAGGTGGATCACGAGGTCAGGAAATCGAGACCATCCTGGCTAACACGGTGAAACCCCGTCTCTACTAAAAATACAAAAAAAAAAAAAAAATTAGCTGGGCATGGTGGTGGATGCCTGTAGTCCTAGCTACTCGGGAGGTTGAGGCAGGAGAATGGCTTGGACCCAGAAGGAAGAGCTTGAAGTGAGCAGAGATCGTGCCACTGCACTCCAGCCTGGGCAACAGAGTGAGACTCCATCTCAAAAAAAAAAAAAAATTTTATCAGGCATGGTGGTGTGCACCTGTGGTCTCAGCTCGGGAGGCTAAGACTGGAGGATCACTTGAGCCAAGGAGGTAGAGGCTGCAGTGATCTGTGATTGTGCCACTGTACCTCAGCCTGGACGACAGAGCAAGACCCTGTTTCATAATAATTAAATAATTATAATAATAATAATATCGATGTACCAAGAACAGAAAGAAACAGGTACCATGGAAGTATTAGCTGACTTATGTGCATTTGAGGAAATTCAATAAAAAAATACTACAGGGACCTGCCAGCCCAGAGATATTTTGGAGGTCCCGGAGAAGAGTTATGTTAGGATTTTATTTTTCCCTAAATACAGGGCAAGCTGCTGAAACTTTCATCCCCTACCCACCCATCCTTTAATGGAAAAGGTGATAAGAAAAAGCCCTTTGAAATTTTGGGGGCCGGGCGTGGTGGCTCATGCCTGTAATCCCAGCACTCTGGGAGGCCAAGGCGGGCGGATCACGAGGTCAGGAGATCGAGACCATCCTGGCTAACACAGTGAAACCCCGTCTCTACTAAAAAATACAAAAAATTAGCTAAGTGTAGTGGCGGGCTCCTGTAGTCCCAGCTACCCGGGAGGCTGAGGCAGCAGAATGACGTCAACCTGGGAGGCGGAGCTTGCAGTGAGCCGAGATCTCGCCACTGCACTCCAGCCTGGGGAGACAGAGTGAGAGTCCGTCTCAAAAAAAAAAAAAGAAAAAAGAAATTTTGGGGGCAGCTTGTATCATGGCCGGGAGACCTGCTCTCACTTGTCAGCAAAGAGAACTGTAAGGCTGGTGGAGCCCAGTGCAAGGGGAGATTCTCTAGTATGTCCAGGATGTGGTGCAATCAACTCTACCATTTAGGTTTTATAACCAAGCAGATGCACAAAATATGTGTGTGCAGTACAATACACTGTTCTTTTTCTTTCTTCTTTTCTTTTTTTTTTTTTTTTGAGACAGAGTCTCGCTCTGTTGCCCAGGCTGGAGTGCAGGGGCCGGATCTCAGCTCACTGCAAGCTCCGCCTCCCGGGTTTACGCCATTCTCCTGCCTCAGCCTCCC